>NC_090321.1:60943668-61245059 GCF_040869045.1 Eurosta solidaginis
CAGACATATGCAGATATCTTATCTGAGATGCTCCCAAAAGTATGCAATTATAATTGTGCTCACATATACACGCGCTATGAGAAGCTATAAACTTAGTAATTTTATAGCTGATAACCAACTACTAAATTCTAGAAATGGAAGCGCCTAGAAGTATGCGAACGAGAAATCACAGAGTATAAAAGGCAGCAACAGTAGAGGCAAGACAATCAGTTTGATTTAAGACGCTATCTGGCGAGCAATAGTAGTGTTATTCTGAAGTGCTTTTGTATTATTGAATAGTGGAGTTATTTATTCAACAGTTTAGTGATTCGAACGTTAGAAGAAGGTTGCAAATAAAGGGAATTGCAGTAAATTTGTTACAGTACGATATGGGTATCCAATAAAAGGCGTTAATAAGTATTTTAAAAGGGAGAGGGCCTTAGTTCTATAGGTGGACGCCTTTTCGAGATATCGCAATAAAGGTGGACCGTGGGTGACTCTAGAATGTGTGTGTACGATATGGGAATCAAATGAAAGGTGTTAATGAATATTTTAAAAGGGAGTGGGCCTTAGTTCTATAAGTGGACGCCTTTTCGAGATATCGCCATAAATGTGGACCAGGGGTGACTCTAAAATTTTTTTGTACGATATGTATATCAAATGAAAGGTGTTAATGAGTATTTTAAAATTGAGTGGGCCTTAGTTCTATAGGTGGACGCCTTTTCGAGATATCGTCATAAAGGTGCGCCAGGGGTGACTCTAAAATTTTTTTGTACGATATGTGTATCAAATGAAAGGTGTTAATGAGTATTTTAAAATTGAGTGGGCCTTAGTTCTATAGGTGGACGCCTTTTCGAATTATCGCCATAAAGGTGGACCAGGGGTGACTCTAAAATTTTTTTGTACGATATGTGTATCAAATGAAAGGTGTTAATGAGTATTTTAAAATTGAGTGGGCCTTAGTTCTATAGGTGGACGCATTTTCGAGATATCACCATAAAGGTGGACCAGGGGTGACTCTAAAATTTTTTTGTACGATATGTGTATCAAATGAAAGGTGTTAATGAGCATTTTAAAATTGAGTGGGCCTTAGTTCTATAGGTGGACGCCTTTTCGAGATATCGCCATAAAGGTGAACCAGGGATGACTCTAAAATTTTTTTGTACGATATGTGTATCAAATGAAAGGTGTTAATGAGTATTTTAAAATTGAGTGGGCCTTAGTTCTATAGGTGGACGCCTTTTCGAGATGTCGCTATAAAGGTGGACCAAGGGTGACTCTAGAATGTGTTTGTACGATATGGGTATCAACTAAAAGGCGTTAATGAGTATTTTAAAATTGAGTGCGCCTTAGTTCTATAGGTGGACGCCTTTTCGAGATGTCGCCTTAAAGGTGGACCAGGGGTGACTCTAGAATGTGTTTGTACGATATGGGTATCAAATAAAATGTGTTAATGAATATTTTAAAAGGGAATGGGCCTTAGTTCTATAGGTGGACGCTTTTTCGAGATATCGATAAAGGTGGACCAGGGGGACTCTTGAATTTGTTTGTACGATATGGGTATCAAATGAAAGGTGTTAATTAGTATTTTAAAAGGGAGTGGGCCTTAGTTTTATAGGTGGATGGCTTTTCAAGATATCGCCATAAAGGTGGACCAGGGGTGACTCTAGAATATGTTTGTACGATATGGGTTTCAAATGAAAGGTGTTAATGAATATTTTAAAAGGGAGTGGGCCTTAGTTCTATAGGTGGACGCCTTTTCGAGATATCGCCATAAAGGTGGACCAGGGGTGACTCTAGAATGTGTTGGTATGATATGGGTATCAAATGAAATGTGTTAATGAATATTTTAAAAGCGAGTGGGGCTTAGTTCTATAGGTGGACGCCTTTTCGAGATATCGCCATAAAGGTGGACCAGGGGTGACTCTAGAATGTGTTTGTATGATATGGGTATCAAATGAAAGGTGTTAATAAGTATTTTAAAAAGGAATGGGCCTTAGTTCTATAGGTGGACGCCTTTTCGAGATATCGCCATAAAGGTGGACCAGGGGTGACTCTAGAATGTGTTTGTACGATATGGGTATCAAACGAAAGGTGTTAGTTAGTATTTTAAAAGGGAGTGGGCCTTAGTTCTATAGGTGGACGCCTTTTCGAGATATCGGCATAAAGGTGGACCAGGGGTGACTCTAGAATTTTTTTGTACGATATGGGTATCAAATAAAAGGTGTTAATGAGTATTTTAAAATTGAGTGGGCCTTAGTTCTATAGGTGGTCGCCTTTTCGAGATATCGACATAAAGGTAGACCAGGGGTGACTCTAGAATGTGTTTGTACGATATGGGTATCAAACGAAAGGTGTTAATTAGTATTTTAAAACGGAGTGGGCCTTAGTTCTATAGGTGGACGCCTTTTCGAGATATCGGAATAAAGGTGGACCAGGGGTGACTCTAGAATGTGTTTGTACGATATGGGTATCAAATGAAAGGTGTTAATGAGTATTTTAAAATTGAATGGGCCTTAGTTCTATAGGTGGTCGCCTTTTCGAGATATCGACATAAAAGTAGAACAGGGGTGACTCTAGAATGCGTTTGTACGATATGGGTATCAAATGAAAGGTGTTAATGATTTTTTAAAAGGGAGTAGGGCTTAGTTCTATAGGTGGACGCCTTTTCGAAATATCGCCATAAAGGTGGACCAGGGGTGACTCTATAACGTTTTGTACGACATGGGTATCAAATTAAAGGTATTAATGAGGGTTTTAACTGGGAGTGGGTCTTAGTTGTATATTTGAAGGCGAGATATCGACCAAAATGTGGACCAGGGTGACCCAGAACATTATCTGTCGGGTACCGCTCATTTATTTATATATGTAATATCACGAACAGTTATCCTTCCAAGATTCAAGGGCTTTTGATTTCGCCCTGCAAAACTTTTTCATTTTCTTCTACTTAATATGGTAGGTGTCACACCCATTTTACAAAGTTTTTTTCTAAAGTTATATTTTGCGTGAACAGACCAACCCAATTACCGGTATATTATTATGGCATTTTTTTCATTTTTAGTAATTTTCGATATCGAAAAAGTGGGCGTGGTCATAGTCGGATTTCGGCCATTTTTTATACCAAGATAAGGTGAGTTCAGATAAGTGAACTAAGTTTAGTAAAGATATTCGATTTTAGCTCAAGTTATCGTGTTAACGGCCGAGCGGAAGGACAGACGGTCGACTGTGTATAAAAACTGGGCGTGGCTTCAACCGATTTCGCCCAATTTCACAGAAAACAGTTATCGTCATAGAATCTATGCCTCTACTAAATTTCACAAGTATTGGTAAATTTTTGTTCGACTCATGGCATTAAATGTATTCTAGGCATATTAAATGAAAAAGGTTGGCGCCACGCCCATTTTGAAATTTTCTTTTATTTTTATATTTTGTTGCACCATATCATTACTGGAGTTGAATGTTGACATAATTTACTTATATACTGTAAAGATAATCAATTTTTTGTTAAAATTTTAATTTAAAAAAAAAATTTTTTTAAAAGTGGGCGTGTTCGTAATCCGATATTGCGAATTTTTATTCACCACACATATAGTAATAGGAGTAACGTTCCTGCCAAATTTCATCATGATATCTTCAATGACTGCCAAATTACAGCTTGCAAAACTTTGAAATTACCTTTTTTTAAAAGTGGGCGGTGCCACGCCCATTGTCCAAAATTTTACTAATTTCCTATTCTGCGTCATAAGGTCAACCCACCTACCAAGTTTCATCGCTTTAGCTGTTTTGGGTAATGAATTATCGTACTTTTTCGGTTTTTCGAAATTTTCGATATTGGGCGTGGTTATGATCCGATTTCGTTCATTTTAAATAGCGATCTGGAATGAGTACCCAGGAGCCTACTTACCAAATTTCATCAATATACCTCAAAATTTACTCAAGTTATCGTGTTTACGGACGGACGGACGGACGAACATGGCTAAATGAATTTCTTTTTTCGCCCAGATCATTTTAATATATAGAAGTCTATATCTATCTCTATTAGTTTATGCCGTTACGGATTACCGTTATGCGAACAAAATTAATATACTCTGTGAGCTCTGCTCAGCTGAGTATAAAAAAGAGGGTGGCACCTACGATAAAAATGGAATGTTTGATACAGCATAACTCTGGAAGTATTCATGCAAGAACATTGAAATCCAGTAAAGTTAAATTGGATCAATCCCTAACACCACTAAGAAAATAAGGGCTGAGTAAGAAGGGGCGTGGCAGCTCCCATACAAATGGAATAATGAAAATTGGTAAGGAGCTATATGACGTTAAGTCCTAACAGCACCAGTAATATATGGAATTGAAAAAAAAACAAGACAAATGGGACTTTCACAATTATGGCTGCCTTAAAAACTTTGGTTATTTCAACACGTAAATATTGATTGCAGAGTTGTGCTTGGCTGTTATTCCTTTAGTATCCTTTTATGTTATATTTAGGGTTGGTATTTTTTGATACGCCTGGCAGAACCGGAAAAAAAACATTTCTGTTTAATTTGATATTAATGGATGTAAGAGCAAAGAGAGAAATCACTATGGCAGTTGCTTTCTCAGATACCGCGGATACCCTTTGGGTGGTGGACGTACAACTCCGCATTTAAATGACCACTGTCTGCAAACATCCGATACACCGATATGCAACATAAGCAAAGGGTCAGGCCAAAGTGAGGGTGTACGATGTGTGTCGCTGCAAGTTTTAGACCGAACCGTTAAGAATTTAAGGTGTAATGATCATCCCAAAGGTGGTGTTTTCCTGTTACTTGCTGGAACAGCCGTAGTTGAAGTAAATACGTGCTTTTTCGTCTATAGACGGCTTTACGTACAAAATTTACTCTCTTTAGAAATATGAGAGGGCATTTTGGCGGAAAAACTTCAGCAGCAGCTTTTGCTAAACAACTTTTTGAGAAATTATGACATCACCTGAAGCTTTAATAGCTAATGTTTCTTCCAAATATTGAATCTATCTTTACAAACTATAAATGGCTTTGATAAAAAACATTTTAGGAACCTTAAAATGAGGATATTAATATCACTAGAACCAAGGCAACTTATCACTCTATTAACACAGTCGTGGAAGAGTCCCACGCTGTGCATATCCGATTTAGTTTATTAGCTCTTTTGAGCTATCAGAAATTTCTCCTCATTGATTCATCCTTTAAAAAGGACCCATAATATCATAATATTTATGCTTCGTTATTTCGATTCTCCACGCTTATTTAGTGGGACAAGGCTTTTCATCACAAAACCTTTACGAATGTCATTGAAGCAATTCATTTTATCGGAAAATTTCTAAAACAAATAATTTTAAAACCAAGGATTCCATTGATACCGATAGATTTGTCTTTTCAATTTTAAATGCCTTAAATTTCCTATCCCTACCAATGAATCTTAAGGACGATCATTAGCTGCGAATCAAGGGATTGATGAGCGCAATACAAACCTTTATAACTTCAGAGCTTCTGCAACTCAATTGTCAACCTCACCTACGCGAGGAGAATCCTGTTACAAATATGATTATATCATACAACAACAGTCATTAGCTATAGCAGAAGGCAATCTTACCAACTCATGTTTTACCCATGGCCAGTTACGCGTAGCCTGCATATTTTTATAGAAACGTGGGTTAAAACCCACGGGCATAAGCTAGTATATTATATTTCGCAACTTGAATCTACGTTTGTACTTGTAATTATTTATTCAGTTATAAATATTTCAAATAGAAAATTTGGAAAGGTCAAATTTCACGATGGCAGGTCAGAGTTTTGTGCATTTGGTATTGGAAACGTTGCAATGGCAAATATAAGCTACGGATCGTGAACAACTTTTTTAGTTTTAAATTTTTTCTTTGCACAATTTGTTTTGGATTTACAGTTGCTGATTTGCTATTCTATGTTAAGAAAATTATATATTTTTTGATGTTGCATATTTGCAACGCCATAGCAATTGCATAGACGAATACTTTTATGGTGTACTATTTAAATTAACTACACCAGTTTGCAAATGCAAAGATGTTAGACCATTTGCACAAAATCCCGAGTTCCTATTCGCTAACTGTGAGTTTTAAAGTATACACAAGAAATTGTGTAAACTTTGAAATTCCGAATCTGTAAAGCAAAACTGTGAACAAAAAACTCACTGATAAAAACTTCGTGAGTTTTCTTGGCAGCCAGTGTACACTATTGTGACATTCAAAACTCATACGCACTGTTGCAGAATGACTTTTTTGTTTTCATGGCGTTTAATGAATAAGACTTTTATATTCAGCGCTCATTCAGCAAAACAATTTGCACAATAATTTACAGAATCGCATGAAAATTTAAAGAGTAAATTGTGTGTGCAAATGAGTTTTCGGTAATTCTTTACTTTAGCTCACAACTGCTAAAAAAAAATATCTGGAGAGGTGTCAAAAGACGCATTTTCATCCCAGGACCACGATTCCGAAAGCGGTAATTCTAAATTTTATTTCTGTCAAAATATATTTCGAAAAAACCGAAAAATTACCCCGGAGCGCTCCGAAACCGGTGGTAGGATCCATATTATTTTTGCGCAGAACACCTTTCTGCATTGGCGGCCTTCGGCCGCGCTTATAAAAAATTACCCTGGGTGAGTCCAACACCGGTTTGGAGACCAAAACTATATCCGCACAAAACACTTTTACTCAGTTTTTCTTGTGGGTACTCAAAATCATCAAAATGACAACCACATGGAAATTTTCAATTTTGTTTGCAAGCATTTTCGAAAAGAAATAAAATTTCCAATTTCCGCTTTCGGATTCGGGATCCTGGGTTCAAAGCTCGTCTTTTGACACCTCTCCCGATATTTTTGTACGAGTTTTATCAGTTGTGAGCTAAAGTAAAGAATTACCGAGTTTTCAATGAGTGTACATTTTTCAGTTTTTCACAGTTAGAGAATTTACCCCCCGAGCTCCCCTATCGATTTATTTATTTCTTTCTCTTGCGACACCAGCCCTTAATTTCAAAATTCTTGCTACAGAGTCACCCTGTAGAGCTTTTCTGCATGTGGCAACATTAATGCCGGCTGGTTTGTTATGACATTTTATATGAAATAATAGCGCGTTCAGATACTGCTCAAGCGTTCGCTCTACGTCCCAGTTGTTATACCGTTTGTAGTGTTTTAGAGCTGAAATAAATACGTTAACAATGATATGAGTTTCTTTTCTTTAAACTTTTATGAAATTACTACCATAAAAGGCTGCAACAAAATAAATTCCGATAGAAATTCTTGAAAATTTCCTGCCATCTGAAGAAAACGAAAGTACAACCAAAGAGGATAGATATAATAAGAGACGTCAATCGGCTATTCGTTTCTTTTCAGAAATTTTTGATCGCTGAAAGAAATTTTACTCGATGTTAACCGAGAGATAGTCGGCCAGTTGCCTTCACATCTTGTCCGCAATTTGACAGCGAGGTGTGGGGAAATAAAAATTGACTGAGTGGAAGTTGAGTTTTGGTTGAGTGTGGCTGCAACTTCTGCAAAATGTCAAAGTAGCCAAAATGAAAATAATAAAGTGAAAATGTGAAAAATTGTGTAAATTGGTAAAATAAAGTGTTAAATTGTGTTAAAAATGTTTACTATTTTAATAATAATTGTGTTCAGTGCAGTGAAGTGGTTAAAAAGTGTAGAAAGCTACATAAGTGAAGTGAAATTTGTGGAAAGACATTGTGTGTGGCATGTGCACACGTATGTACATATGTAATTATGTGTGTCATAAATATGCAAAAGCCAAGGGTTGTGTTTTGTGAGTGATAACAGTGATAACATTGATAACAAAATAAGTATACTTTTATCAATAAATTGAACTTGTGATTTTAAAAGCAGTTCATTTATATATAAATGTATATGAATTTTGAAAACAACATTGTAAAAAAGTTTGCTAAATAATTAAATAAATAAAATAATTAAATTTTCTCTAAGCATAAGCTAACAAATGTTTGTACATTCACATGTTCAAATAAAAGACAAACTTTGTTTCAATCAACCACTTCCAACAAAAATTATTCTTACGCACAAGCATATGTACAAATCTATGTATTAATCTCGAGAACAATAATCCGATGGCGGAAAAGAAAAATTTTATCTATATCCGGAGATATTTGCAGTTGAAGTTGGCGATTTCCATGTGGTTGTTGTTGTGTTGGTACCCACCAAAAAAACTGTCCATCACCGTGGCGGTAGCCACGGTTAAACCACACACCCGGACGTGGCATGGCGTAGCCCAGGGTTATTTTTTATAAGCGCGGCCGAAGGCCGCCAACGCCGAAAGGTGTTCTGCTCAAAAATACTATGGATCCGACCCCCGGTTTCGGAGGTACCCGCGGTCTTTTTTCGGTTTTTCGTTAATATCTTTTGAACGCGTTTATATTTTTATTTTCCGCCTTCGGATTATTAATACTGATGTCAAGACGCGTCGTTTGACACCTCTCTCGATATTTTTGGTAGCGTATTAGCAGTCGACCCCTCAACTAGACCATTACCCAAAATTCCCTTCAACCAACCATACGCACAAGCACACATGCATATGTACATATGTATGCTCATGTTTTGTACGTAAATCGCAAAATCCTGAAAACTAGCTTCCTCTTGATTTTTCATTCATAAATGCTTCTTCTTAATTTGTCCAAATTGATGATAGAATTTTACAATTCGGCAACATGGCATTTGATGAAATCGTCAAAAGACAAATTTTTGCGATTTTATAAATTCCAACTTCGATGCATATTGGGGGTATTCATTATGACGACCATAACTACTTTCATAACCCCGCACTTTTCCTTTAAAATAATACCAAACTATTTATAAGCCTGTATGAAAGTACTAATATGGTAGTAAGAAATGCAAATAAACATGCACAGATATTGCCTAGTAAATGTCCACTAACATATTAGCAATATAATCTTAAAATTTCCATCCATTGTTCATATAAATTATTGCAAATAATTTTCCCATATCCTGAATTGCCGAGTTGTCACAGCTTATGGACATTTTTATTTGCTATTTGAAACCCCCTATCATATTCTGCCGAAAAATTGTTCGCGCAGTCACGCAGCCAAATTTGCAGCAACTGTGTTGCAGTTGCTACATAAGAGTAGTGCTTTACCCGTTTCTGGCCCGAATTCGCACTGTGACGTCATACTGTCTATGCTGACTTGTTTATCACATGTCAGTACAAAGTAAGAATTTTACATTATTTTCATAGATAAAAATTAATATATGGGAGCGGCGAAATGAATTAAAGTAATTTTGCGAAGAAATATAACATTATTTCGCAAAAGAGCAATAAATTCGTTTATTTTAGTTTTATAATAAATTCCCCTTTTAGCTGTGAGTTGTTAAAGGTATAAACGGCAACACTTTTAACCACCGACGACACATAATTTGGCTCGTGCCTATTGTATTTCGTCGGCTAATTGCTACGAGCATTGATATTTACATATACATGGCCGTATACGCGGATTGCCATAATTGATTTGGTCGCTTCATAACGCGGAAAGCGACAAGTTGTTTTATTAATAACTTAAGACACTGCCACAGCATAAAAGCGACCAAGGTTTTTATACATGTCTGCCTTTAATTGGAGTATTATTGAATATGTATATATGTATGTACATTTGTACTTTTTTGCTTTGGTTTGTATTTTCATATATATATATATATTCAATGATACAATGCTCAACATCTGATCAACAGGCACATGGCTTTTGTGTATTGTTGGTCTTATTTACATATTTGAGGGTTGATTTGAGGCAGGTCAAATGTATTTAAGTTTGACTTGGCTTATCAAACCTGCCTTTGAAAATATTCAAGTACATAGGTACTTACATTATTGTACTGAATAACACATATAAAATGCTTTAGGAAATTTCTTTATAGATACCTCCCCTCCCACCCATAGTCCAAATAATAACTAAATTAACGTTTTATGAATATGCAATGGTTTTCGTTTGCACAAAAATTCTTAGTGCGCAAATGCCGTTGGCAAAACACTATTTGCATGCATATTTCAATTTGCATACATTTTCCTAACATTTTAATTTATTAACAAAAGGGGATGGGATAATTCATAAATGTATGATTAATTTACACACATTTCATGAAAGGGCTTATTTTGGTTATATGAATAGGTTTTTGTTTGTAAACAAATAAGCAAAATTTCTGCAATTTGCTGCAAATACACAAAAACTCAAAATCTGCAAAGAGCTCAAGTAAATATGGATACTCATTTCATTTTGGCATATTTCCCCACATTCATAATGACCGCCGAGAAAATACACCACAAATGAGTAAAATGAAATACGAATATAAATGGGCTACAACTGGCCGACTATGGCTCAGTCAACATTCGTTGCTTCGTTCCAGCGAGCAAATTCGCTACTTTTTGCCGATTGACGTCATAGTGTACAAGTACAAGTGTGTTGACTTATCTGTCAAACATTCTGACAGCCACTCGCTGGATTCGGAATGACAGCGAATTCAAAATGGATACCATTACCGAATGCGCCGAATGATTGAAAAATTGAAAAAGTCGATACGATTGGTAGTCAAAAATGTTGTCGTTGAGACCAAAAATGCGACTCTAGACCTGAGATTTCCATCAGGTGAGCGAGGCTGTTTGTAGTTTTGACGTTTATCGCTTAGTGAACACACTTGTATAGGTACACTATGATTGACGTCTCTTATTATATCTATCCTCTTTGGTACAACACCGGTGCTATAACTGAACGTTCCTTTATATTGAACAGCTGTTCAACTTATGCAAAATTTGTTTTCTCAATTTACAGCTACTAAATTATTTTCTTTTTATAACAAATGAGTATAGAGAAGAGTACAACGAATTTGGGGAATAAAAAAATGGAAGATCCCCTGCAACAGAAGGCAGTGCCGCTTGCGGCGGAAACTGTGCTGTGGTTTGAATTTCTACTCGATCCACAATTGATAACAAAACATTTAAAGAAACCCAATCCGGGTAAGTGATGTAAAGGAACTCGCGTGTAACACTTTTTATAAATATATATTTCCAGATCCTAGTCCATTGGAGTTAATGTCACAATTTATATC
Organism: Eurosta solidaginis; assembly: GCF_040869045.1. NCBI lineage: Eukaryota > Metazoa > Arthropoda > Insecta > Diptera > Tephritidae > Eurosta > Eurosta solidaginis. Next base: position 60,954,769 of record NC_090321.1, read on the forward strand.
GGTCACACCGGATGTTGTAATGCCACCACAATTTGATCTAACATCTCCTGAAGCGGAAAGCGTACCAGGTGGTATACCTGTAACACCAGGCGCTAGTGTGACCACTGCAGCCGATATGAGTAACGTGGATGGATTGAGGATACCACGCAAACAAATGGCGTTGAAAATTTTGGCGCTTAAAGTAGCAACGTGGTTGAAATGGAATTTAGGTAAGTTTGTGAACAAATATAAAAAAGGTGGTATCTTAATATATATACTTCATAGATGTTTTGGAGACAAGTCTTCCGATACCAAAACAGCTCTTCTTGCTGCGCGATTTATGTACGGTGTGCTTTGGCAAATTAATAAGTATACCCTTGCCGCAGGACTTTCAACCAAAGATAAGTAAGTTAACTAAAATGCGCGTTATCACATTGCTCATTTTAGGCAGAAACATTGTAAGTAGAGAATTGAACTGCGACCTTAGCTATCTGCCCTTAGCTCGTCAGTTGTTGATTTTGCTGATATTTATTTAATTCAATTCAGTCTATGGTGTTACAAACCTTACAGACTAGATAATAATTTTAAAGTTTAAATAATTTAATGAACAAATAAGATTGTTGTTGATTTGGTGGTTACATTTCCAAAGCCTGTGATTAGAACTATGCTAGAGAATAGTATAAACTGGTACTTCAGAAGCCAGACAAAGAAATTTTACAGGCTGCCCCAAAGGCCAATATAAAATATATAATTTCTTGCACTGATTACTTCTCTTAAGTTGACTTTTAATACAGAAATCGGCCTTAGCCGAGTGTATCCAGTAATCCAGTATCTTCTGTTACAAGGTCGGGAAGAATTTGTTTGATCCGTTCAAAATTTGGGTCGTCTCACATGGCTTATCTTTTCTCCAAAAAGTTATTTCTGCACACCAGACAGCGCGAAGTACTGCTAATATAACAATATTTTTTCTACACCGAATCCTTCGGGTTTAACCTAGCAAAGACGTAGAGTGCGGCCGTCGTAAAAATCTACTTTTTACTACAGCATGTCATACAAGCTAGGCGATGATCTCTTACAGCTACAACAACACCATTGTTCCAAACAAATGTATTGATATATATAAAGCTAAACCCATGAACCGTTTCAGACTAGTTACTGAATCGTACAACTTCTTTTCTCATCATTATTTTTCAGCTTCTGATGGTCATGAGCATGCAGCGCGTTTTGCTTTAACTTTCTATCATCGTTGGGTGTTACGCTTACAAATATTGAAGGACATTGCGATGAAAGCTGCCCGCCCCTCAATGGCTAATATGTAAGTGAAATTATGTAGTTGCTTATTCACATTTGAAAACTAATTATCCTTCAAAACAGGTTTGTACCCATAGAGCCAATGCATCAATTTTTCGCACCCGAAATACCACCACAAAATAGTGTTGAATATTTACAGGATCTATGCAAATCGACAGAGCCCTTTTATGTGTTCACCTATGATACATTCGTAACGCTCCATGCAGATACCGAAACAATGCGACAAAACTTCGAACATATGCAACAAATCTCTTTAGCTGAATTACGAGCACAAATCTATTATGATTTGGTGAATTTCTATTTGTATACCAAACAATATAGGCAAGCACGCGAAGCTGTAAATGAATGTCGACGTAATTTGAAGGAAATGAAAACTGATTATAAAGCTGAATCGGCTAAGTACACGGCAGATGATTATCTTTTTTGTCATGTAAATGACGATGAGCTAGAAGGTTACCTATTGGCTTGTGGATGCAGTGAACAGAGAACAACTTTGACGGAACGCTTCAATGCGGCATCGTGGAAACAATATAAGGTGGGTGTGAAAACAAATATTGGTATTTTATTATATTTTAACTGATATCAAATAATACTTTTCTATTTCAACTACATAAGGACATTATTGAAACCTTACGCGAAGATAATTATATACGTGAAATACCATTGATAAATCGTCGAATACTCGAGCTTGACATTGAAGGCCTCATTTCACAGGGTACATTGAAAGAGACACGTACATTTGAAATGCAAGTTGCCGCACTAAATGTGGTGCGCAGCATTTTTGAAGAGGGCAATATTTTTGCAAGTGTTGATTATTTCGAAAAATATAAACATTTGAACAGTTTTATTGCAATCGTGGATGTGAGTTAACTGAATTTAAGAAATGTAATATGTAGTACTAATACTAAACTTTAATTTTCTTTTTTATAGGCTATTGCTAATGTTATTCCACATTGTAATCTGAGCGAACGGTATATTGTAAAAAATTTCGTTATTGATTGTATTTTAAAGCAAAATAATGGCAAACAATTTTTGCTACACATACAACATCTGCAATTGTTTACACCAATTGAGCTGCGTGATTTGGAGCAACAAAGTGCAGAAGAGGAAATGATTGTACCACCGCTTGCAACGCTCAATGAATGGAAATTCAGTTCCAAGAGTAGGTTATTTAAAAAAAATGAATGAATATAGATACGGTTTTTACTATTATTATTTGTAATAGTAAGAGGCGAATAGAAAATTGTTGATAACAAAGTTTTAAATTCATTTCTTTCTTAACACATTTTTATTTTATTATTTTTTTTATATTCTACTATTTAGTAATGCGTATTGAAGTGGGATCCTTAGAACGCCAACTAATCGCATGTACCAATGCGAATACGGTACGAAAGCTGTTAGTAAAACTTGCTGCTACAAATCCCACAAAACCGCTATGGACAGTAAATCCCAGTTGGGAAATTGCCACACCCATTAAATCACTGCTTATGTCCATGCAGCGAGGTTTCCTACAAGATTTTGCCTACGTCTTATTAGGCAAAGCGCGTGAAATGACAGCGAAGAACGTGAGTATTTTGAAAGTAGTATAAGAAAGTTATCTTTTTTTAAATAAGGGTTTTTTATTGCTTTTTTTACAGGACTACATTGGCGCAGTTTCCATGCTGAGCGTACTAAAATCGGAAACTCAACGCCAAGAACTCTCAAACACTACCATCGTGTCGAAGTTGGGAAAATTGGTTAACTGGGAAATTCTATTCATACAAATCATACAGTGCTTGGATGAGTGGAACCGTAAATCTTTAGATCTGCAGTCGCTGGGTAATCGGTGCAAGCAATGTTTAGGTTCGCTGCAAACCAACGACAATATCATACCGCGCATTGAGGTAAAGAACTTGCTTAAAAATTTTCTAGTGAATGTCGTGCATTTATTGTTTAACGTAACGACTATGACATGCTCAGAAGTGGAATATAACATCTTCCCAATTATAAAGCACTAAGGCTCTATGAAAGAACATTCAGCCCTATTCTGCATTTCGACTTGGATTGGAATTTTTTCGATTTGGCAATTTTGGTATTCTGTGTTCCAATCTATTTCGATCCAACTTCGAATCGTTCGATTTTGTGTATTCTGCATATCGATCCTAGTTCCGTTTTTCTAAGTTGCAAATTAGTTGGAAAAATATTTTCTTTTTATTTTTTTATTAATTTATAACAGAGTTTTAGCAAAAATGTAAGTAAAACTTGTTAAGAAACGTAAAAGGCTTGATGATGATTGTTTTTTATGTTTCCAGGTCAAAAACAACATGTCGATGTCGAAGTAAAAAATAATAAATAAATGTAAGGCGCGATAACCTCCGAAGAGATCTAAGGCCGAGCTTATCTTCCAATTTGCGTCGTGCTCCTCTTGATTTTCCCTACAAATTGGCCGGACGGGACCTATATGTTTTATGCCGACTCCGAACGGCATCTGCAAGGCAGATGAGTTTTCACTGAGAGCTTTTCATGGCAGAAATACACCCGGAGCGCTCGCCAAACACTGCCGAGGGGCGACCCTCTGCTCTGTAGGAAGGTGGAAAACTTATTTAACTTCTCTGGTCATGCAGTTGCCCTTATAAGATCATATCTTGGCGATAGGACTAAAGCAGTATGTATAGATGGTGAAAAGTCTGACTTCCTACATGTCTTAAGAGGCGTCCCTCAAGGCTCTATCCTGGGTCCTCTGTTATTTGTTCTGTATATCAATGACATACCCGATTTCCTTCAGTATTGTAATGTTCATATCTACGCGGATGATGTGCAGTTGTTTACGTGTTGTCCTCGTGATCAAACTAGCTTGTGCATAAGTAACTTAAACCACGATTTGAATCAAATATTTTCATGGGCTAATATGAATGACTTATGTATAAACCCGAATAAGTCAAAATGTATTGTTATTCATAGAAGGTCTTTTCCCACTAATGATTTAGAGAATGTAGTGTTCGACAATTCCGTTATAGAATACGTAGATACGGCGTAAAACTTAGGTGTAATTTTTAACAAAACATTGACATGGAAATACCATATTTTTAGAACGGTTGGAAAAGTGTATGGAATGCTTCGTACACTATGGTTAACACAGTATTTCACGCATTTGCACATAAGACTACTTCTGGCTAAAGCGTACTTAATACCTACGCTACTCCATGGTTGTGTGATTTACTAAAACTGTGACTATCTGTGCAAGAACAAACTAAATGTTGTTTACAACAACATTGCTAGATATGTTTATGGGTTGAAAAGACTTGACCACGTATCACAACATGCTGAAAGGTTGCTAAACATTTCTTTTGAAAATCGTTTAAAAGTCAAAACACTGTCCTTCCTCCATAAATTGATACACACGAAGGAACCTGACTATATCGTAAGCTTATTTTTCTGCAATCATCAAGACCGGTGCTTCTTAAGCATATTAGATACCGCACGCTAACCTCTGAGCGCCAATTCTTTGTTACTGCAATACGTCTTTGGAACTCCCTACCTACACGTCTTCGACTCTTAAGTAATGCTCTGCACTTCAAAAAAGAGCTAACATCACTTTTTAACGACTCTTAAACTGGATCTCAAATTGTTGTTAAAATGTTCATTTCTAAGTCCTTTTCCATTCTCTGTGTCTTCTTTCTTTATTTGTTAAATACTATTCGATCTATAACCAGCCAAAGGTTATCATCACTACTGCTGTCTTTTAATATTTATTAATTACTTTTCTTTAGTTTTAAGATTTACATTTACATACATAAATATTTCACTATTATCCGTTGTATTTAATTTAATTTGATTAATCTAATTTATTATTATTATAAATGTTCAATTTTTATAGCTCATGCTATTCATGACTAGCACTGTTAAATAATTTGTCAAAATTGTTGTGCTAGGAACAAATTTTCAAATAAATACATACATACATACACATTCCGTACAAACAGCTGATTTCGAAAAATAATTTGCTCTCCCTCTTCTCGTTACGATTCCGTCGTAATACAGAATACCCAACTTCGATTTAAGCGGAGCGTAGATCGGGAACGTAATCGTGTATCGGAGGCTAAATTTTCTCCAGTCGTCTAGATCTGTTCTCCTTACCCACTTCAGACATCGTATGCTAATATCTGATCGCCAGTTCTTCATTACTTCCATACGTCTTTGGAACTCGCTCCCTTCTAGACTTAGGCTTATAAGCAATGCTCTGCTCTCCAATAAAGAATTAACAAGTTTCTATAATAACCTAGACAATTAAAATACTGATTTCTTCTAAGCAAATGTACTCTATCATTCGTTTATTTTATTTATTTACTATTTATTAAATATATTATTTATTGTAACCTTTTCTTAGCCATAGTCATTAGCTTTAAGTTTCAAGTTTAAATTGTTCCTATTTTATGCCTTTTACCGACTAGCACTATAAAATAATTTTTGCCAAATTGTTGTGCTGGGATGAATTGCCTAATAAATACAAAATACAAATACAAATCGAACTGCAGAATAGGGGTGATTAACCTGCACCCGAAGCATTTAAGCTGTAGACATTGGTGCCGTTTGTCGTATCGCTGTAGTCGTATCCCTAACGTAACCAGCTGTTTATCGTTACGACGGTAAACCAAAAACCAATTGGTTGGCTACGATACGGTAACGACCTTAGCGGCACCAATAATCGATTGCATTGATTCTCATAAGGTTGGTTGGTTGTTGTTGTTGTTGTAGCGATAAGGTTGCTCCCCGAAGGCTTTGGGGAGTGTTATCGATGTGATGGTCCTTTGCCGGATACAGATCCGGTACGCTCCAGTACCACAGCACCATTAAGGTGCTAGCCCGACATCTCGGGAACGATTTATGTGGCCACATTAAACCTTCAGGCCATCCCCTCCTTCCCCACCCCCAAGTTCCATGAGGAGCTTGGGGTCGCCAGAGCCTCGTCTGTTAGTGAAACAGGATTCGCCGCGGATAGGTGAGGTTGACAATTAGGTTTGGAGAAGCTATATATTGCGCTGGCAACCTGAAGGGTTGCGCTACACACCCCTTGAATCTGGTATTTTAGTCGCCTCTTACGACAGGCATACCTACCGCGGGTATATTTTTACCCCCTTACCCGCTGAGGGTCATAAGGTTGGTCGAATCAGCTGTTATAAGGTTACCGATACGGTTACCGATAAAGCACCAATGTCTGCAGCTTTAGTTATTTCTTTCAAAAATTTTACAATTCCTTCATCGCTAACACTATGCGACAAAATCAACTTTTTTTCTGGGTATTGGACCAAACCAACTCATTTGAGGAGATTGAGGGTTAAGTACAAAAAGTATTATCTTCGTTTTTCGAAGTTAGCCTCCAAAAAATAGATATCGGCTTTCGAAGTTCGAAATTATACATTTCGAAATTTTATTTTTTTGTTAACGCGTTTAGCAAATTAAAAAAGTAAAAATGTCGTGGGCCGCCTTTTTCTTTTATTTGAATTGCTGAATTCTTTTAAATTAAAATTGCGAACTTCGAAAGCCGATATCTATTTTTTTGAGGCTTACTTCGAAAAACGAAGATAGTACTTTGTCTACATAAGCCTCAATCTCTACAAAAAAAGTGGGTTTGTTCCAATACCCAGCCGGCTGTTGCACAGTGTAATGATTCAAAAATGTACCGTAACACATACATATCTATCAAATATAAGCTGGATCTTTAAGCATTTGGGCAACTCTTGTGCGAAGCTACTGAAGTCATGCAATTCCAATAACTAAAAAAAAAACAAAACTTGATTTGATTTTGGTGACTTACTTGACGGGTACATACATGTATTGTGACTCCCATAGTTTTCACGGTGGGCCTCTTGGCACAATGGAAAGGTCATTTATTTCTGTGATTGTGTTTAAAATATCCCACCAACGTTTCTGCAAAAAATTCCGAATACTTTGCATAGCACAACAGCTGTAGGATGCAGATAAGACAGCAAAAATCCAAAATAAACTACTTGTGCAATGCATAATGCAAATTTGTACCACCTTAAAAAAATAATTACTCATTTACAGTTTTTACTACTTCTTTCAGATAATCGAAAGCTGTGCCATTATGCTACTTAACTTGGGCGATTGGAATGCGCTCATGTTCTTAGATAAAAGACTGCCACAACTCGAATTGCCTATTGCTTTCGCAGCGACAGTACTCGATATGGAGAAAATGAAGGGTTCCAAAAAGGTGTGTCGCGATGCATTCGATTTGGTGCTGCAAACTTTTGTGAATACTACAAAACGTAGTGGGGGTGGTGGGGGTGGCAGTGGTGGTAGTGGGGGAGGAGGTGGCGGCAGTTCACGCAACTCACCTGCACTCGCTGCTGCAACTAACCTACAACCGTTTCTTAAACGTATACGACATCAATTGATCTTCTCATTGGCGATATCATGTTTGGGAAAAATACAAAATATTTTAAGAGATGATGCAAATCATGATTTGAGTGGTGAATATATGAATTTGTGGCCGGCAGGTATACCCAGGTGGGTAGTTGGCACAAGGAACATGAAATGTGACAAATCGACTTGAAAATGGAGAAGTGTACAACGCCGGCAGAGCTTCGAATACAAACGCAACTTTCTTTGTAGTAGTATGTGTTTACATGGAGAATGTTTGAGCATAGAATTCACGCCTGAGATGTTTTCTGATTGCTTTACTGAATCGCTGTCGTTGCGCTCACACTCAAATAGGTGAACGCCAAATAGTTTTCCAAAGCTCTCGAGTGCACCTCTGACCTATAACATAGGTTTTTTCGAATTCAAAGTTACTTAGATTTAGAATCCATTTTCAAGTCAATTTATCACCCTTAAGTATATATTGGAAATAGTTGTAAAGTAATTACATACTTATCAAAAAATGTGTGTTCTTGCAGTCCATTGGCTTACAGCGTGCGAGTAGTGTGCGAAACATTGCATTGGCTGCTAACCGAAGCACTCAAATATTATCCGCAAACTATAACATGGCTGAAAATGAAAGGCGATCTAGAGCTAGGTAAAATTTAGCTGAATTTACAAATTTCGTGGCTTAACATTGCAATTTTTATTACAGCAATAGGCAACAATGAAGCCGCTATGCGTTGTTATGTCAATGCACTAATAACCGGCACTGATTATTGCACATTTCCGCTGCAACGTAATGTAGCTGATGATTATGTTATACATAAAATGATACGTTGCTCATCAAATTTAGGCTGTCACATGCAAGCCACGGTGCTATGTCAGGTACTGTGTTAATTAAATTTTGTTTTTGTCGCTTTGTATTTGTTTGACGAAATAATGTTTTCTAAATCCCAAAGTTTTTGGAAGAAATCGATTATGGTATTGTATTTAAAAAGCTCACTGAGAAATCATCAAATTTCACCGATGCAATGGATGCTTATTATAATTGTATTTGGGATACAACATTATTAGAATTCATAATTAATTTGCATGCAAGAAAAGGTGAACACAGCAGAAAATTGGAAGCGGTATGATTTAAGACAAACAAATTTTAAAACTAATTAAATTTTGTATAACATTTACAGATTGCCATCATGAGTTCTCTAGAACTGAATGCGAATAACAATGAGGAAATCAAACGTGAAGCTGCCGCTGTACGTAAAACACGTTTTCTGCGCGCATTAGCTAAACAGTATTTATTGTAAATAAAATGCGTTTTTTTATTTTATTTTATTTCCTAGCTTATTATTTGCTGATATATTTAATATTTAAGATAGTAATAAAGTCGTACTTCTAATTTAGTTTTAACCCTCTAGCCGGCAAGCCCGCCTTTAGGCGGGGTTAGATTAAACTGGTAAAACATGTATACCCCCAATTTTTTCGAACAATTTTTAATGCATCATGTTCGCTAATTATTAGATCAATGCGGCTGTCTTGATTTTAAAGCTGTAAGTGATAGCAGGGTGCCGTTATAATCATTCTAGTTGGAAAAATAGAGTGCACTGACTACAAATATTATTTTTGCAAGAAGTGGTTTTGGTAACTATGAGTGATAAAACATGTTTCGATCGTCAAAAAAAAATTATTGGTAAGTAGACTCATTGTTGAAGATTGAAATATGTGAATATGATGTGGAATTATATAAAAAGATTATAGTATTTTTGGCCAAAACGTATACTACTCTGCCTAAAGGCCAAGTTGCCTGTTCCGCTGTTTTTTTTATAGCGAAAATCATACTAACCATACGTTTAGAGGAACTTATATTGGGATTCAAGGGGTTGTGTAGCGCAATATATAGCTTCTCCAACCCAATTGTCAACCTCACCTTCGAGCGGCGAATCCCGTTTCACTAACAGACGAGGCTCTGGCGACCCCAAGCTCCTCATGGAACTTGGGGGTGGGGAGGGAGGGATGGCCTGAAGGTTTAATGTGGCCATATAAATCGTTCCCGAGATGGTTGGGCCAGCACCTCAATGGTGCTGTGTTACCGGAGCGTATCGGATCTGTATCCGACAAAGGACCATCACATCGATAACACCCCCAAAGCCTTCGGGGAGTAACCTAATCGCTACAACAACAACAACAACAACGAACTTATATTACTGAAATGGATTTCTCAAAAGGCTCAAGCTGTCACAGTTGTCTGATGAAGAAATTGCAGAACTCATGGAAGCTTTGGGTGACGACGATGGCCGTTCTGAAGATGAGATAAGCGAAGACGGGAGTGAAACTTAAGAGTTAGTTATATCAGATAGGAATTTTGAGAAAATTGATAATTACATTCAGGAACTAGGAAGTGCTTCTACTAGCGACTATCTCGCAAAAACTACTAACAGAATGCAGCTCATATGAAGAAGATGTGGGCTTTGCGACAATACATTCCAGCTAAACCACACAAATATGGAAAAAAGTTATTTGCCCATGCGACTCATACGGGTTCGCGTACAGATTTGAAGTTTGTAAAGGTGCAGGCGACAATGATGTATTTGAAGGCGTCCCTGATTTGGGGGAAACCTCAAATGTCGTTGTTCGTTTGTCACAAATGATCCCTGATTTTAAGAACTTCATATTGTATTTTGATAACTTTTACACATCGCTTCCAACTGCAAGCTGTCTAAGGATAAAGATGTTTGCAAAAAAGATCGAGGTTATTCAGAAGAGTTTCTGGGCACTGCTTATGGTATTGAAATATCTACTGTTGTACGGAAGGACACAAAAGCCGTTGTCTTGGCTTCAACATACTCAGGTGTAAAGCAGTTTAGAGTTGCATCTGATGAAGCGCCACCAAGAGAGCAAATTAGATACGACAGGAAGGATAAGCAATATATTGAAATGGCATGCCCTAATATTATTACACAACTATCATATGGGGGAGTTGATCTCATGGTCGCCTTACTAGGATGCTATTATATTCGGATGAAAACGAGGAAGTGGACGCTGAATATATTTTATCATCTTATAGATATGGCAATGGTAAGAGCATACCTGCTCTATCGTCGAATTACCGCAAATCTTCAGCTTACAAACGTGAAACTCCCGGATTTTCGAGTTGAAGTGGCTGAGATACTTTGTAGCTCTCACAAACCAGCTTGTGCTTCTCCAAGTGACCAATGGAAGCCGAATAAAAAAACTAACGCACCACCGATTGATATTCGTTACGATGTCATTGATCATATACCTGATTCTTTGGATCGGAGAAATAAAGGGTGTGCAAAATGCCTGGTTGTAAATCAGAAACTCAAATATTTTGCACAAAATGTAATCTTACTTATGCTTATCAGCTAAAAATAAATGTTTCCAACTATTCCATATACAATAATTCAATACTCTTTTAACGTTTTTTGTTAATAAAAATACATAAGAAAATTCTTTCTCGTTCATTTCAAGTACCCGTAAACAGGCACGGTCGCCTAAAGGCGGGGTGGGGTTTTTCAGCCCTGGGGGGAAAATTATTAACTGTTTTGGCAATCTGACTTCAAATTCGAGTTTATCGCACTAGAGTTAATAGGTATGAGTTTTTTCATTGAAAACAAAAATTGGCCGGTTAGAGGGTTAAGCATTTTGCTATTAAATATACAATGTAATTATAAAAAATTGTAGGCTTAACTTATTTGCAAAGACACGTACGCTGCATTCACACCTAACATTATGGTTATGCTGTTATATATTTTACTCTGTTTACAATTTCAAAATATAGTACATCTTTCAGTTATAACTAATTAACTAAATAACCAGGCAGGTGTGAGCACAGTAATAGTATGTAATTCCCATAAAATGAAATATAAAGTTATGAAAACATTAAAAAAAGGTGTACTTTAGTCAATTTGTACGGTACATAAATTACACTGCCACAGTTTTAGTCACTATCTAGGAGCAAAATGATTTGAACTCTGCTTTACAGACTTAGATCTACATATTATCTAAAGACAAAAGCTCATTTGTATTTCTCAGACTACATTTATATGGTCATATGCTAGAAATCTACTTTCGGAGGGTTTTATAATAAGTGCCCATTGACTGGGAAGGGCGCCAGGAATATGTACACTAAAAGTTAAAAAGGTTATAAGGAAAAAACTAAATAAATATAAAAATTAAGGCGATTTTCAAGGCAGAAATTCACTCGCAATGCTTGCCAAATCACTGCCGTGGGGCGACCCTGCTTAGAAAAAAACAAATTTTTTCTAAACTTGCTATGTAGCTTTGCGCGGGGCGTGTACCCAGGATCTTCGGTGTCATAGGCGGAGCACGCTAATGCCACACCACGGCGGCCGCCAAACAAACAACGCTGCATTCAAAGAGTGCCCATTGTGGGTCTAAAGCTGTAGAGTTATATAGACTGAATAAGAAAATACAATACTGAGAACATACAATAATGTTTTTATCATTTAGGCGACTCTTAAAAGGGTAGTAAGATAATAATTTCCACAAAAACAAATTGCTAGAATTTTCTACATTATAACCTTCAAGAAAAATACAAGATATGTATCAACACAAGAAAAACCTTTCAGGTATGTACTAATTTACTATATGGATCCAGCTCTATAATCCTTCGCGGGAATTCCTGTGCCAAGAAAACAGGTATTGCTTATGTTATTAACTATAGAAAACATTTTAAATATTTAAGCCAATTCAAAAATATATCGAGTTGGTAATATTTTAACATAACGGCGATGATACGAACAAGCCGCTTTCATAAAAATCAATGTAAAAAATTCTTAAAAGATAAACACCAAATATTATTAAGTCTAGAATATCTCTGCAGTCCAGTAGCATTACTTTGGGCAGTTAGAAGTAGCATTACTTTGGGCGTCGGCCACGACCACCACTACCACCAGCTTTCGCTTTCTTATTAGGGGCCTTTTTGTCATCCTCGGCCTTGCGCTTGGGAGTTGGTTTATTATTATTTGTTGACGGTAAGGTCTTACGTAATGAAAAATGTAGATATGAATTACAAAATCTTTAAAACAATATATATCCTACCTTAAAAAAGCTATCCAAACGTCCCTGTGTTTGTGTATTTTTAGATTTTTGTATTTTCTTAGCCCCAGAGCGTACGCGATCCTCATTGAATTGCCTATCGCCACAGAGAAACTTAACAAGTCCTTCCTCATCCGGCTCAGTCCATTTGAGCTAATGAAAATAATATAAAAAAATGTATAACATACAATATCAAATTTACATATTCTTCCTCACACGCACCTCAATAGTCGTTGGATCTGTAACGTCAGGTTTTATAAATAATTCACGCGCTACTTGATAATTCCAATCTTCTGCAACCGTATATTTTTTTTTATCAATATTTTTGAGTATTGTTTCAATATCGCGATGGGCGTTTATCAATTCAATTGCGCGTTTTGGTCCAATACCTTTAATGCCTTCACAATAATCACAACCCAGTAGTATACAGAGATCTATAAACTGCAATATAAAACATCATATTTAAAAGGTAATACAGCTATTCCAATCAAACACAACCTACCTCCGTGCTTGTCAATTCGAAACCTTGTAACACCTTGTCATAGACAAATTCTTTAACTGGCATTTTGCGTGCTTCACTAAAAGTCAAATGCCGTAGCAGCACACTTGAACCAAAAGTGAGTGCATCCATATCCTCTGTAGCCGTAGCATATACTTTACCTGCCTTTACTAGCGCAGCACATTGCGCTTCGGCTTCACATGGTGCCTCAACATATGGCACACCCATTAACTTGAGCAATTCTTGCGCTTCGCGCGCATGTTCTTTGGTTACACGCACCAGCCGGCGATTGAATTTCTCTACCTCTTCTGCATTGCCAGCCTCCTCAGCTTTCTCAAGCGCCTTTTGCGCCTCTTCACGACGTTCTGCACGTTTAGCTAACTCACCTGACTTCAAGTCTGGCGGCTTACCATCAAATACATATACCGGCTTTATGCCATGTTCCAACATACGTATGGTACGATAAAACATGCCCATCAAATGTGATGTTGGCTCTCCATCGACTGTGGTTAATTGCGCACCTTCAGAACGTACGGCAATAAGAAATTGATAAAGACACATGGAAGCATCAATAGCCACTTTACGTCCTATTAAATATAGATAGATTATGATTCAATCATGTAGATAGATTCTGTATGAATGAGTTTTTACCAAAACTTCTTGCTTGCACACTTACCGAAGTAATTTTTTATTTCATTCTCTTTGATAGCAGATGGTGCAATATCGGCAATTAATTTGGCTAAACCCAAAATTCCCATTTTGTGTGCTTTTTGAGATCACGTTCAGAACAGTTTGGAATATGAGTTGGTGCAAAAACTACGGTGAAGAGGACTTTTGTTGGCGCGAACTTATTTACCAAATGCTAAACGATAGCGACCGATTTTCGCAACCAAGCAATCGACAGCATAAAATAGTCGACTTCAGTCAAGCAAATAGCTATCGTTAGAGTTGCAGAGATGATTTTTAGTGGACTTATCACCAAAAAATTATGCTACCGAAAATTAGTTTAAGCTCACGTTTACAAAAATACTAATCTACTATAAATACATATAAAGTGAATAAATCAAATAGCGGGTAGGTAATTTACCATTGGGGAATCGTGGCATGAAATTCGCCAATTCCAACTCTGAAACTTTAACGAAATCACCGCGTTTTATCCTAATTTTCAAGTAGGTAATTACCTACCGCCGGTTTGACAATTTCTGTTGCTGTCCGTTGTTAGCGATTCTTTATAGCTTTGCGTCTATGGCGCGAATGAACAAAGCAAGAAAGAAATGAAAATGATGTAATTCTATACGACAACGTGGCATTGCCAATACGCGTCCAAAAGTATCGAGAGCGGTTTCAAAATACGCGTATTGACCTCGACAACAATAATCCGAAGGGTGAAAACTTTTAGCTCGTTTAAAAGATATTTTCAAAAGAAATTGAAAACTTTCATGTGGTTGTTGTAATTTTGATGATTTTGTTGTTTTGCCAGGTATAGTTTTGGTCTCCAAACCGGTGTTGGACCCACCCAGGGTAGTTTTTATAAGCGGGGCCAAAGGCCACCAATGCTGAAAAGTGTTCTGCGCAAAAATACTATGGATACCACCCCCCGTTTCGGAAGGGCCCACGGGTCATTTTTCGGTTTTTCGTTAATATCTTTGAACGAGATAAAATTTTTGTTTTCCGCCTTCGGAGGTCAATACGCGTTGTTGTTGCAGCAGTGCCTCGCCCCATTCAATAGGTCTGACCGATCACGAATTGTCATGAATATCCTCTAACGGGAGTCCACGGAAACTTGCTGTTTCAACAGGGTTGGGCCATAATGAGAGGAGTGTTAGAGGCGTTGGTTCCACATCACAATTGAAGAGATGGTTGGTGTCATGTGGGCACATATTGCAAGCAGGGCATACATTTTGTATGTCGGGATTGATTCTGGATAGGTAAGAGTTTATCCTGTTACAGTATCCAGATCGAAGTTGAGCTAGAGTGACTCGCGTTTCCCTAGGGAGTGTGTGTTCCTCTTCTGCAAGTTTAGGGTATTGTTCTTTGAGTACAGGTTTCACCGGGCAATTCCTGACATAGGGGTCCTACGCCTGTTTGAGGAGTTCACTGAGGACCTGCTTGTGTTTTTTGGCTTCATAAGGCTGTGTTCTCAGGTGCCGTATTTCCTCATAATGCTTATGCAGATGACTCCGTAAGCCTCTGGGCGGTGTTGGCTCATCAATCAGATGTCTGTTGGGATGCCCAGGTTTGTAGGTAATCAATACTCGTCTTTTGACAACTCTCTCAATATTTTTGGACGCGTATAGCAGTGTCATGCTGTCGAAGAGAATTACCGAAAATGACAGACCAGTCTGGTGCGGACAGCAGGTCGCCAGAGCCTCGTCTTTTGGTGAAACAGGATTCGCCGCGGATAGGTGAGGTTGACAATTGGGTTTGGGGAAGCTATATATTGCGCTGGCAACCCGAAGGGGCCATGACAACAGCAGATGACAACAGCAGATGAAGCGGCTTTGGGAGTGTTCGAGAGAAAAGTTCTTCGAAAGATTTATGGACCTCTACGCGTTGGCGATGGCGAGTACCGAAGAAGATTTAATGATGAGCTGTACGAGCTATACGCAGACATCAACATAGTTCAGCGAATTAAAATGAAGCGGATGCGCTGGCTAGGCCATGTTATGCGAATGAATGATGATGCTCCGGCCAAGAAAGTGTTTCTATCGGAACCCGCCTATGGAAGCAGAGGTAGAGGGCGCCCCCACTCCGTTGGAAGGACCAGGTGGAAAACGATTTAAACTCCCTTGGTGTGACCAATTGGCGCCGGTTGGCGGAGCGAAGGAGCGACTGGCGTGCCTTGTTTAGACGGTTAAGCGCCAATTAAGTAAGTAAGTAACCCGAAGGGTTGCGCTACACAGCCCCTTGAATCTGGTATTTTAGTCGCCTCTTAGGAGAGGCATACCTAACGCGGGTATATTCTGACCCCCTAACCCCCTGGGACAATATTAGCAGACGACCCCTGTTCTAGATTTTTACCCGAAAAATTATCTAGCAATCTGCCGCTTCACTTTTGCAATATACCGCGCATCTCCACATGGAATGATACTCCTCATGTTCAAATGGTACATGAACTATGTTGCATTTGCATCCTAAATCTCTATCCGTATCTGGTTCATGTATCATTGGGATACGAGGACTAGCTATCATGAGAAACCCATAAATAACAAAATCGTTATATATATCATTCGCTTATATAGCGCTGACACATGTCGTTATATAAACTATAGTTCATTTCATACCCAAAAAATCATCCCTATGCTGTTAAAACAAGAAGAAGCGCCAGAAGTAGAAGAATTATTAAAATAGTGAAGTGTATTCTCCATAAGTGAACGGCAAAAAAATTTTTTCGGTCTTAAAAAATATAGAAAATATGGTATGTAAATTAGTAAAAAGTGTGATAAATTAACTAATAATGTTCAAAGCATCGACTTGCAATAAAATTGTGCATGAAATTGTAGTGCTTAACGTAAAAAAATGGATTTTTAAAATTTACGAGCGCGTCACATTTGGTGAATTTTTCGCTTTCATCGTTTACCGTCGTTCTTTTTATTGGCCGTCGTAGCGCTGCTTTCTTGCGTCGCATTCCGCTGCGACGTTAAAACATGGCGTCGGTTCATTTTCTTTACGTACATGAATACATCGCATTTGAAAGGGCTTTCCTCGCTTGCCGCCTTTTATACAGATTTTTCGTACTCCACGAGAGCGAATTCATTTGGTTTATAAAAATAAATTTTGCGTTTGTTATCATTTTCACCTTTTTGTCAGTCGTTCATTTTAGAAGCGGCAAAAATATTAATTCATTCATGTTGTTATATTTGATATTCGTTGGCGCGATTTCTCCAAAGAAACGAATGGCGAGAGAAAAACAAAAGCGAGAAAGTAGTTTTTTATTGCCGCACATCGAGTATATTAACAGAAAATTTAAAAAAAGTGCTGCAAACTTATTGGGGTTTGGTTTTACCGAAGGCAACAGTAAACCTATTTTGGAGAATTCGGGGAATGGTACTTGGTTATTTCCGTATAAAAGACTGTACAGTTGGATTTTTAAGGGTGGGTTCTAGTTCGCATTTAATTGCATAGTGGGTGGCGCATATGGTAAAAGTTTAATATTTACCTAAATGGTGTCATAACTGGCATATATTCGTTAGACTGCAAAAAATTCGTAATTCTATACGACAGCATGACACTGCTAATACGCGTCCGAAAATATCGAGAGAGGTCAAACGACGCGCCTTGACATCAGTATTAGGTAATAGTCTAGTTGAGGGGTCGACTGCTAATACGCCAGCAAAAATATCGAGAGAGGTGTCAAACGACGCGTCTTGACATCAGTATTAATAATCCGAAGGCGGAAAATAAAAATTTTAACGTGTTCAAAAGATATTAACGGAAAACCGAAAAATTACCCGCGGGTACCTCCGAAACCGGGGGTCGGATGCATAGTATTTTTGCGCAGAACACCTTTCTGCGTTGGCGGCCTTCGGCCGCGATTATAAAAAATAACCCTGGGCTACGCCATGCCAAGTTCGGGTGTGTGGTATAACCGTGGCTACCGCCACGGTGATGCACAATTTTTTTTGGGGGTACGACACAACAAGAACCACATGGAAATCGCCAACTTCAAATGCAAATATCTCCGGACAGAGATAAAATTTTTCTTTTCCGCCATCGTTCACGAGATTAATACGCGTCGTTTGACACCTCTCTCGATATTTTTGGTAGCGTATTAGCAGTCGACCCCTCAACTAGACTATTACCCAGTATTAATAATCGGAAACCGGAAAATAAAAATGTTAACTCGTTCAAAAGATAACGAAAAACCGAAAAAAGACCCGCGGGTCCCCCCGAAACGGGGGTGAAATCCATAGTATTTTTGAGCAGAACACCTTTCTGCCTTGGGGGCCTTCGGCCGCGCTTATAAAAAATTACCCTGGGTGGGTCCAACACCGGTTTGGACACCAAAACTATATCCGCGCAAAACACAATTTTTTGTGGGTACTACAACATTACAACAACCACATGCAAATCGCCAACTTGCAAATATCTCCGGACAGAGATATACTTTTTATTTTCCCGTTTTCGGATTATTGCTGTCGAGATTAATACGCGTCTTTTGACACCTCTCTCGATATTTTTAATACCGTATTACCAGTCGACCCCTCAACTAGACTTACCAAAATTCGGGAAGAGGTGTCAAAATACGCGTTTTGATTTCGATATGCGGAAATTAACAATTTTGGTTCTACCAACATATCCACACAAAAAAAAAAAACTGAAAAAAAGGGGGGGGGGGGGTGTGGGAACATTTATTCAATACCCAAAACCCAGAAGAGTAACGCACTCTCCCTAGGGAAACGCCAGTCACTCTAGCTCTACTTTGATCTGGATACTGTAACAGGTTAAACTCTTACTTACCCAAAGTCAACCCTGACATATGTCTTGATTCTATTGTGTTCCCACACGACACCAACCATCTCTTTTACTGTATTGTGGAACCAACGCCTCTAACACTCCTCTCTTATGGTCCACCCGTTAGAGGATATTGATGACAATTCGTGATCGGCGCATCGCTACAACAACATACATTTGCATTTAAGTCAGATGTCGATTGACAAAGCAAGACTTGTTTTGTATCAATAATTTGAGGCGGAAATTGTAAAAATAGTGTCTGTAAAGAGATATTTTCGTTAAAAGTCTAGAACAGCTGTTGACTGCTTGTACGCGATCAAAAAAAGGGGTGTCAAAATATGCATTTTGATCTCAGTATCAATAATCCGAAGGTGGAAAAAAAAGTTGCAAAATTTGTAAATAAGTATTATTGAAAACCGTGAAGTTACCCAGGATCTCTTTGAAACCGGCGGTGGGATGCATAGTATTTTTGCACAGAAAACCGGAAATTTGTGGTCGTTTTGTATCAAGCATATTGCAACAAATTTCAGGGAACTCCGCTTATTTGTAAACTTCTGCTAACGTTCGTATCGCTGAACTGTTGAATAAAACACTCCAATATTCTGTATTACAAAATGGTGTTTATTAGACTGCTTTGAAAGTATGTACTTCACAATGAAACTTCACTACTTTCACCGATGATTGCATACTTTTGTGAATATCTCAGATATATGAATGTGTTTGTGCATATCTCTCCGCTTCTTTTGTGTACATATTTGTAGACATAATGATTGATTTGTTTATGTATATACAAGTGAATGCTTAGTATCGGCTTAGAGATGATAGTGTGCCTTGGTGTTGCTAATATTCGTCACAATATCATTCCGCCGTAAGGAACTACGGTTCATCCCCCACCTCTTTCGTTAAGTAGGTGCAGTAAAATAACAGCCGTGAAAATAACCGCGGGCTTTGTTTCCTTTTGAAAAAAGAAGTAAGCCCCGGAGGCTATTGAAAATTGGTCTAGGACCCAGCATCTCGTCCATCGTCCTCCACTCTCATCTGTGGATCGCACCGTTTTTTCCATGAAGCTTTTAGTACCGGATTTATATCTTGATAATGATTGACATCAACATTGTGGGACTTGAATTGGCCCATAAATTAGTCGCTTCTAATTAAAAAAAAAATCACGCTTATTTTAGGGCGAGTAACTCAGGCTGTCCGACCGTTGGTGTTATACCGGCAAAAACACTAAGGCGATGTCATACATATGGGTACTATTTTACGGACCCTCCGGACCTGTTACGAGTGTAGTGGAAACTATTGTTATCTTCATTTCAAAAACATTCAGGATGCTTAGAATGTGTTACAGAGACGGACATTTCTTTGTCGGATTTTTCTGGTACTATTCCAATTGCTTCGTGTTTTTGGATTTCATATACTACAAAATTATAAAGGCCACCAGCAGCACTTTCGGGCTTTTTGATGACGGACAAACGAACAAACCTAAGTTGATAGCGGATTCGCACAAAGCTTTCCAGTATAAAAAATGGTATGTGTTTTAAGAAATACTGAGAATAGCGTCTCAACCGTTAGCCGTACGTGAATCCGGTACTAATCCGACTGCCCTCGAAAAGATTATTTTAGAACTGCCGAACTTTTGGGTCTGCTCTTACGACGGAAATGCTGCGGGAATATTCCAAGCCGGTTCAGCCTGGGTTAGCTATAAAGTTCCAAGTGGCTTTGATATTCCTATATCCCTGCCTGTTAAAATAATTATTATTTATATAAATTGTACGGTACTTAAAAACCTTATCAAAAAGGTACAGTTAATCACGCATATCGTGAAAACATTCTGTCCAAATTTGCTTAAATGAATTAGCTAATAATTTTAAGTTATTTTATTTAATAACTTGGGAAAAATTTAAACAACGTGACATCAGGACAGACAAGGGGGATTCAAGGGGTTGTGTAGCGCAATATATAGCTTCTCCAACCCAATTGTCAACCTCACCTTCGAGCGGCGAATCCCGTTTCACTAACAGACGAGGCTCTGGCGACCTCAAGCTCCTCATGGAACTTGGGAGTGGGGAGGGAGGGATGGCCTGAAGGCTTAATGTGGCCATATAAATCGTTCCCGAGATGGTCGGGCCAGCACCTTAATGGTGCTGTGTTACCGGAGCGTATCGGATCTGTATCCGACAAAGGACCATCACATCGATAACACTCCCCAAAGCCTTCGGGGAGTAACCTAATCGCTACAACAACAACAACAACAACAGGACAGACAAGGCGACAGCTGTTTCGATTATACCTCGTAAATCTCTTCAAAGCCTTTTTTCCCAAATTATTAAATAAAATTATAAATTAAAAATTGGTTCAAATTAATGTTTTCATACAATTTTAAGTTCATATTGACGCATACCATATGTTCGTATGTACATACGTGCTATGGCTTTTTATCAAATTTAGCATTAGACATACATTAAATTCTTTTATTCATTTTTTACTTAAGGAAAACGAAAACAAAACAGAGGAGAAAAAAGCCGGTGGCGAAACTGCAGCGTCAACGACGACGACAACAGAGAAAGTGCCAGAAACCGATAAGAAAGATGTAGTTGACAGTGCGGTAAAGTCGGCAGACACAGCAACAAAGGCAGAGAAGAAAAATATTTCTGATGCTGATGTTGACGGAGCGTCTGCTAAGAAAGAAGATAAGGACAAGGAGGCTGACATTGATGATAAGAAACCTAAAACGGAATCTGATGCAGGTAAGCACAAGCCATAAATTATCCGATACTTTGATCTGAGAAAAGAAGAAAAAAGATATATATATTGTAACGATTTTATAGAAACTTCGCTTATTTTACACCTTCTACTAACGTTCGTATCGCTAAACTGTTGAATAAATAACTCTAATATTCGATAATGCAAAATAGCCTTTATTAAAGTACTTCACAATAACACTGATACTTCACAATCAATAGCTTGCTTCAATCAAACTTATTACTGATTACTCAGCTTTAACTCCTTTTATACTCTGTGATGTCTCGTTCGCATACTTCTAGGCGTTTCTTTTTCTAGAATTTACTACTTGTTTACCAGCTATAAACTACAGATGCACGATTATAGCTTCTCGCATAGCCATATACGCGTGTATATGTGAGTGATACTCCCACCGATGATTGCATACTTTTGTGAGTAGCTCAGATATATGCATGTGTTTGTGCGTTTTTCTCCACTGCTTGTACGTACATATGTGTAGACATAATGATTGATTTGTTTATGTAGATACAAGTGACTACTTAGTATCGGCTTAGAGATGATAGTATGCCTTAGTGTTATTAATATTCGTCACAATATGTGCATCCTATGCCGGATATACATAGATCTGGCCGTTCCAAACAAAGCACCATTAAGGTACTAGCCCGATCACCTCGTGAAGGATTAATGTGACCACATTAAACCTCCTAGCTCATCCCGTGCCCACCCCTTAGTTCAATTATGTACTTGGGGTCGCCATAGCGTCGCCTGCTAAATATCTGTATGATACATTCATGGTAGCGTGCTTCGCCTACTACACCTTATGCCCTTGGTTCACACCCCGGGCAAAGCAACATCAAAATTTTAGAAATAAGGTTTTTCAATTAGGAGAAAATTTTTCTAAGCGGGGTCGCCCCTCTGCAGTGTTTGGCAAGCGCTCCGGGTGTATTTCTGTCATGAAAAGCTCTCTGTGAAAACTCATCTGCCTTGTAGATGCCGTTCGGGTCGGCATAAAACATGTAGGTCCCGTCCGGCCGATTTGTAGGGAAAATCAAGAGGAGGACTACACAAATTGGAAGAGAAGCTCGGCCTTAGATCTCTTCGGAGGTTATCGCGCATTACATTTATTTTTTTTACATTCATATTCGTAACAAGATTCCCCTCGCGTAGGTAAGGTTGGCAATTGGGTTGCGGAAGCACTGCAGCTATAAAGCTTTGTATTGCGCTTGAATCCTAAAGGACCATCAACTTCGATAACGGTCCACAAAACTTTATAGAACATTTTCATTTATATTTTCATAAATTTATTTGAAATAGATTTCAGTTTCATCGTACAATACCTTCCATAGGAAATGTGCCACAAAATATGGCCGATATAGGTTTAGAACTACGCTCTTTTATATAAAAAAGTATTTAAAAGACAGACGCAATTTATACTTGAAAAATAATTCTATTAACTGCCTTTTTACTCTCAAAGTGTCATTTTAAGAAGAAGCGTGAAAAAAATAACACTTGCCACCTTCTTGATATTGTTGTTGTTGTAGCGATAAGGTACTACCCGAAGGCTTTGGGGAGTGTTATCGATGTGATGGTGCTTTGCCGGATACAGATCCGGTACGCTGCGGTAACACATCACCATCAAGGTGTCAGCCCGACCATCTCGGGAACGATTTATTTTATTAGGCCATCCCTCCCTCCAAGTTCCATGAGGAGCTTTGGGTCGCCAGAGCCTCGTCTGTTAGTGAAATGGGATTCGCCGCTCGAAGGTGAGGTTGACAATTGCTTTTTAATGTTGCTATCTCTTCTTACCCATTCTCATTTTCCCTGCTTAATGGTTATGTTAACACGTAAAACAAAAGGTGGTAATTGCGATGAGCGCAAAGCAACCCAGCAAAAACTGGCATAAGCGGTTGTAAGCAATAAGGAATACTGGTTTCACACCTGATAGATGTACCTTAGAATAAGGCAAATACAGCATATCATAGATAGATAGATAATTAATTGAAGAACGCACTGGGACCATTGGTCTATTGTGCCCTCAACTGCTTCACAGCACCTCATTCAAGCCGACTTCTCTGATGAACCCTAGCAGTTCACCTGGGTTGAGGGATTTAATGTGAGAATGCTCTGGCCATGATGAGCCCATAAACTTAGCCCTACGTCTTGAGATTGCGTCACACTCCAGGAGTACATGTTCCGTCGTCTCCGCTGATCGATCACAAAATCGGCATGTATTGTTCGATATTATACCCAGCTTTTGCATGTGATTGTTCAGTCTAGGTTATCTTTCGAAAGGCCTATTATTGCCCTATATCGAGTTGCGCTGTAGCCCCCTAACAGTAACTTAGATTGTCTCAGGCCTGGCATATTGCGCCAGAGTTCTTACCTCTTTTCCCTTTCTTCTACTAGTAGATGCCCTCTGATTTCCTGCGGGCCTACTGGCAGGAACGGCTCAGGACCAATAGGTCGTGTCGTGGCTGCCTCTCTTGTGCAGGCGGACAGCCACACATCATACGCCTTTTAACAACGTCTTATTTTAGGCTTTTTTTACGATATACTCTAAAGCGATAAACTCTTGATATATTTTTAAAGAAACTGGCTTTTCTTTTTATTTGATCATTTTAAACGCCGATAAAACTAGTTTCAGTCTACTTTTTATCGTTTCAAAAAATAAATTAAAGCCGTAAATTTTGTATTTCCCGTTGTCTGAGGAGCTATTTTCCGGTTTTCGCTACACTGCTTTCCTATTTTTCCTACACCCGGGCGGGAGCTACGTGTTTTATGTCGAAACCAAACGACATCGGGAAATGGTAAATGGCCGAACCACTTCCGAGAAGTGACCCCGTGTAAAAAACTTAAAAATGTTACTTGTCTCGTAATTTGAACGTAGGCACTGAAAATGAATTTTCAATGAGAGATTACCAGTCTATATTTAATTAATGTTTTGGAATTGGTGATTATAAAGATGAAAGAACGAACTCGAAGTCAGATGGTGTCTTATTATAAGTAATATGCAAGCCTGATTTTATATGTGCAATAAGACTTATAATTAGCTTGAAATATAACATACTATTTTAGCTGGCTCATAAACCTTATAATCAGGTTATTGTATTCAATGTATTATTATAACAGGTTATAAGCCTATTTTATAGATATTGTAACGAATTTGCTGCAAATCCTCTTATTTGCCCCTTTTGCTAGGTTCGTATCGCTAAACTGTTGAATAAATAACTCCAATATTGAATAATGGAAAAATGGCCTTTATTAAAATGCTTCACAATAACACTCAAACTGTGCAACGAATAGCTTAATAACCAAACTGATAGCTCAAATGAAACTCCACTAATCAAAATAATACTGGTATTGCTCGCTAGATATCTTCTTAGTCGTAACTGCTGATCAACTCAAATCAAACTGAATTCCTTCTTACTCGCCTGTCCCGCTTTTATAGTTTACGCTGCATACTTCTAGGCTCTTCAATTTCCAGAACTTACTAGTTATTTCGGCTACAAAATCGCCAGCCACAACTACGTGCAAAAATTATTGCCCTCTCTTGTGACAACTGAGATAAGATATATGCATGTGTTGGTGCATTGCCGCTCCGCTGCTCGTATGCGTACATATGTGTAGACGCAATTATTTATTCGTTTATGTAGATACATAATGATTGAATTATTGATGTGAATGTTTGTAGTTTACAGTCTCTCGCGCATACATAGGCGCATAAGTAAATGTATCTGTGTGTGACATCTCTTTCGGCTGCCTTATATATGTGTATACATGATTTGATTATTGACGTAAATACTGCTTGGCATGGCCTTAGCATCGCCTTAGTGATGGTACAGCTCAGCGATGCCAATATCCGTGACAATATATATATAAATAATAACTTGGTGCGATATACCTTCATGAAGATAAAAGCTTCTTTTTATTACCTTTATTTATTTCATGTTTGTCCCCTCATTTCCATACGAATTTTTGACCCACGGAAAAGTCCTTTGCGGTAACTTCCCGTTGAGCTAGACACTTGATACTTAGAACGTAGTTCAGATCTGAGAGACATTACAATGCAAGTGAAAAAAAAATCCGCTAGGTGGCGCACGGATTGAGATATACAGAAAATTTATTTTAAAATGGAAATTTTGCGATCGACTTTTAACTAACTTCTCGGTGATCCAGAGACTTGAAACTTAGCACATAGTTTGCGAGCCGATGGCACTACAATTCGTGGAAAGCAAAATGCCCCAGGTGGCAGACGAATCGAGATAAACGAAAATCCATGAAAAAACGCAGGGAATCTTGCAATCGCTTTTCGAGTAACTTCCCGGTGAGCTGGAGATATGAAACTTGAGCCGTAAGTTAGAACCCAGTGATAATGCAATATTTTATCAAAAAAATTCCGCTAGGTGGCGCATGGACCGAGATATTAGGAAAATTAATTTTAATTTGGGAATCTTTCAATCCATTTTTAACTAACTTCCCGGTTACCTAGAGACTTGTAACTTAGCACATAGTTCGAGACCCGGTGACAATACCATTTATACAAAACAAAGTTCCACTGGGTGGCGCGCTAACTGAGATAACTACAAATCCCTGAAGAACTAGGGGAATCTTGCGATCGATTTTTGAGTTACATGCTGGTGAGCTAGAGACCTGAAACTTGGGCCGTGGGTCAGAACCCGGTGACTGCAACATTTTATCAAAAAAAATCCGCTAGGTGAGGCATGGATCGAGATATTAGGAAAATTAATTTTAATTTGGGAATCATTCAATCCATTTTTAACTAACTTCCCGGTTACTTAGAGACTTGTAACTTAGCACATAGTTGGAGACCCGGTGACAATACAATTTAGAGAAAACGAAATTCCGCTAGGTGGCGCGCTAAGTGATATAACTACAAATCCTTGCAAAACGAGGGGAATCTTGCGAACGATTTTTGAGTATCTTGCCGGTGACCTAGAGACTTGAAACTTGGGCCGTGGGTCAGAACCCGGTGACAATGCAACATTTTATCAAAAAAATTCCGCAAGGTGGCGCATGGATCGAGATATTGGGAAAATTAATTTTAATTTGGGAAAACTTCCCGGTTACTTAGAGACTTGTAACTTAGCACATAGTTGGAGACCCGGTGACAATACAATTTAGAGAAAACGAAATTCCGCTAGGTGGCGCGCTAAGTGAGATAACTACAAATCCTTGAAAAACGAGGGGAATCTTGCGATCGATTTTTGAGTAACTTGCCGGTGAGCTAGAGACTTGAAACTTGGACCGTGGGTCAGAACCCGGTGACAATGCAACATTTTATCGAAAAAATTCCGCAACGTGGAGCATGGATCGAGATATTAGGAAAATTAATTTTAATTTGGGAATCTTTCAATCCATTTTTAACTAACTTCCCGGTTACTTAGAGACTTGTAACTTAGCACATAGTTCGAGACCCGGTGACAATACAATTTAGAGAAAACTAAATTCCGCTAGGTGGAGCGCTAAGTGAGATAACTACAAATCCTTGAAAAACGAGGGGAATCTTGCGATCGATTTTTGAGTAACTTGCCGGTGAGCTAGAGACTTGAAACTTGGAAAGTGGGCCAGACAACATTTGACCAAAAAAAATCGCGCTAGAGACTGCAAACTTGGGACGTGGGTCAGAACCCAGTGATAATGCAATATTTTTTCAAAAAAATTCCGCTAGCTGGCGCATGGATCGAGATATTAGGAAAATTAATTTTAATTTGGGAATCTTTCAATCCATTTTTAACTAACTTCCCGGTTACCTAGAGACTTGTAACTTAGCATATAGTTGGAGACCCGGTGACAATACAATTTAGAGAAAACGAAATTCCGCTAGGTGGCGCGCTAAGTGATATAACTACAAATCCTTGAAAAACGAGGGGAATCTTGCGAACGATTTTTGAGTAACTTGCCGGTGACCTAGAGACTTGAAACTTGGGCCGTGGGTCAGAACCCGGTGACAATGCAACATTTTATCAAAAAAATTCCGCAAGGTGGCGCATGGATCGAGATATTGGGAAAATTGATTTTAATTTGGGAATCTTTCAATGCATTTTTAACTAACTTCCCGGTTACTTAGAGACTAGTAACTTAGCACATAGTTGGAGACCCGGTGACAATACAATTTAGAGAAAACGAAATTCTGCTAGGTGGCGCGCTAAGTGAGATAACTACAAATCCTTGAAAAACGAGGGGAATCTTGCGATCGATTTTTGAGTAACTTGCCGGTGAGCTAGAGACTTGAAACTTGGGCCGTGGGTCAGAACCCGGTGACAATGCAACATTTTATCAAAAAAATTCCGCAAGGTGGAGCATGGATCGAGATATTAGGAAAATTAATTTTAATTTGGGAATCTTTCAATCCATTTTTAACTAACTTCCCGGTTACTTAGAGACTTGTAACTTAGCACATAGTTCGAGACCCGGTGACAATACAATTTAGAGAAAACTAAATTCCGCTAGGTGGCGCGCTAAGTGAGATAACTACAAATCCTTGAAAAACGAGGGGAATCTTACGATCGATTTTTGAGTAACTTGCCGGTGAGCTAGAGCCCTGAAACTTGGAAAGTGGGTCAGAAAACATTTGACCAAAAAAAAAACGCGCTAGAGACTGCAAACTTGGGACGTGGGTCAGAACCCAGTGATAATGCAATATTTTTTCAAAAAAATTCCGCTAGCTGGCGCATGGATCGAGATATTAGGAAAATTAATTTTAATTTGGGAATCTTTCAACCATTTTTAACTAACTTCCCGGTTACCTAGAGACTTGTAACTTAGCACATAGTTCGAGACCTGGTGACAATACAATTTAGAGAAAACAAAATTCCGCTAGGTGGCGCGCTAAGTGAGATAACTACAAATCCTTGAAAAACGAGGGGAATATTGTAATCGATTTTTGAGTAACTTCCCGGTGAGCTGGAGATATGAAACTTGAGACGTAAGTTAGAACCCGGTGACAATGCAATATTTTATCAAAAAAATTCCGCTAGGTGGCGCATGGATCGAGATATTAGGAAAATTAATTGTAATTTGGGAATCTTTCAATCCATTTTTAACTAACTTCCCGGTTACTTAGAGACTTGTAACTTAGCACATAGTTCGAGACCCGGTGACAATACAATTTAGAGAAAACAAAGAAAAGTGAGGACTTATTGCCGGGTGTTGTTAATGCTATTGTTGCAATGTGTTAAACAAATTTTATTTAAATAAAAATAAAAAAAATAAAAATCTGAATGAGAAGCTGTAATCGAACCCGCGCCTATCCGAATTGTAACAGGTACGCTTAAAACCTGCGCCATTTCGAATTGTTCGGAGAAGTGTCAAATGCTACTATACTAATGTCCGAGCCACAATGAAGTTTTTCATATAGATGCGTTCAACGCAATCTTGTGCGTGCGAGTATGATCGCCCTAATCACGCAAGAGGTTACGTTTGTAAATATAAAGGAACTTCATACTTGGAAATTGAAGTTTATTTCGCCTTGCCTATAATCATCTCACTATACAAGAACAAGTTCGCGTGTAACCGAACATTATATACTCGGCGTGAGCTTCAATGGTTCATTTCATTTCAGATAAATTACTTGTCTGCATAACACGTGGCACCGCCCGTTTAAAAAAAAATGTCTCCACATTTCCTCTTACAATAAAACTTGATAAGTGAAATATCATGGATTCAAAACTATTTTTTGCTAAGTTATAGCTTATTATTCTAACCTACAACACTTTTAAACTTGTTTTATATTTAATTTGCCGATCCGTTAATTTTTCTTCGAATTATGGCTCGCGAAACGTAGAAAATTGCTTAATCGTAAAGGGGGCGGTGCCACGCCCATTTTCAAAAATTTTAGTGTTTTCCAATTTAATGCCACAATTCAATTTAGAAATTAAAATTCTATTGATACAAAGCTCTCTTTCGCTAAGATATAGCTTATTATTTTCGTCTACGACCCTTTTAAAAATCTTTTATATAAACGTGGGCGTGGTCTTTAACCGATCTCGTCTATTTTTTCTAGAAATATTTCCTGCTATAGGGAACATTTTTGTACCCAATTTTATTACGATCCGTTAATTTTTCTTCGACTTATGGCTCCCGAAACAGAAAATTGCTTAGTCGTAAAAGGGACGGTGCCACGCCCATTTTTTTTGAATTTGAAGTTTTTCCTATTTATTGTTATAAATCCACTTGGGAAATGAAATACCATTGATATAAAGCTCTTTTTTGCAGAGATATAGCTTATTTTATTCGTCCACGACCCTTTTAAAAATCTTTTATATAAAAGTGGGCTTGGTCCTTAACCGATTTCGTTAATTTTTCTTCAACGCATTCCCTATAGTCAAGGCAACCTCTCTGCCGAATTTTGTTACGATAGGTTTAACGGTTTTTCATTAATAATATTTGTAAAATTGATTTTATCACAAGTGGGTGGTGCCAGACCCATTTTAAAATCAAGAGTCAATATCAGTCCACATGTCAAATTTCAACATTTTAGGTGTATTATTTACTAAATTATCAGGTTTTTTGTGTTTTCCAAAATTTTATATATATAAAAAGTGGGCGTGGTTATCATCCGATTTCGCTCATTTTCAATACCAATCTATTCTGGGTCCAGATAAGATAGTGTACCAAATTTGGTGAAGATATCTCAATATTTACTCAAGTTATCGTGCTAGCGGACGGACGGACATGGCTCAATCAAATTTTTTTTCGATACTGATGATTTTGATATATGGAAGTCTATATCTATATCGATTCCTTTATACCTGTACAACCAACCGTTATCCAATCAAAGTTAAGATACTCTGTGTGCAAAGCACGCTGAGTATAAAAATACTAATTTGTTAAGTTGCAGTTTTTAACTGTGAAAAAAAGTGGGAAAAATAATTTAATTTGGAAAGGGTGAAAGAAAAATGATTAATACCTCTGAGTTCAATGGACTTGAAAGAATTGTATCTGCCCGTTTCCCGCTTGTTAAAAAAAAAAATCCGGTTTAAAAATTGTG
The DNA here is from genome assembly GCF_040869045.1 of Eurosta solidaginis. NCBI lineage: Eukaryota > Metazoa > Arthropoda > Insecta > Diptera > Tephritidae > Eurosta > Eurosta solidaginis. The sequence continues at coordinate 60,985,203 of NC_090321.1, forward strand.
CCTTAATTATCAAGAAAAATGTACCAAGCGTTACGACCGTTACAAGCATAAAAAGTAAGAAATAAATTAAGCGGTCTAATACCGATTTCACACAAAAACTTATTGGAATCTTAATTTTGTTAAACAAATTTATAAATTTTTCCTTTTCACACAGGATCACTTGCTTCATTAACGCACATATGTCAGCTGTTATGCTTTTTACAAAAAAATAGTTAAAATGGAGCTTTAACTTTAAAGACAATAGCGCATAATCATAGTCAAAATAAAATAGGTTTTAAATTTAGTTTCAGCTTTTTTGACAGATAGCTCATAGAAAATTATGTCAAAAAGCTGCAACAAAATTTAAAATCTATTTTATTTTGACTATGATTATGCGCCAATGGCCCGTAATCATAGTCGCTGACTAAAATACTCTTTAGCTAAAATCTTGCCTAATTTAAAAATGGGATTTAAAATGTTGGTCTATCATAGACATATTAAACACAGTTTTCAGCTAAAATTAGCATGGACAGGGTATTCGTATGAAAAAAGGTATAGATTGGCGCTATGAAGAATTTTTTTAGAAATTTTAAAGGTTCACCCTGTTCCTTACAACCGTGGTTACTTGCCTCCACGTATAAGAAATGGTAATTTTTTACTTGACAAAAACTCTTACAATAGGACAAAAATTATCAAAGGAGTACCTGAAAACGCGTTTTGATCATAATCCGGTGGCGGATAATTCTCATTCAATTCTATTTAAAAGTTATTAGCAAACGTTTTGTAAAAATTCGCTGTTTTTTATCAGCCGTCAATTTAAAATAGAGTGCACAATCTTTTAATTGAACAATAACATACTTATTTAAAGAAAATTTACTTAATTTCGTTTTTAAAAAATTAGTTAAATCTCGCAACATAAACGAATAAGTAGTTAAAGCGGATTCGAGCTCCTTAAAGCAAAGAAAGCAACAAGGCTATGCACTCACACACTCGTATTCATGTTGAATAGTTTATATATGTAGTTTGTGGGAATGTTGTAAAGAAAAGTTCTTTGCATTAAGACAAATGTGTCGGACAAAATGATGTAAACCTTAAATGTTAGGTGGCGCTAACCGTTGAAGCCGTTTAATTTAATAGACCCGAAACCGAATAGGGATATCTCTAACCTCGAAACTAATAAGTATGCAGGACATTCAATGATAATCAGGTTAAATCAAATTTAGGTTAGTCTTCGCAAAGTCAGCATAAACGAAGGGGGTTTAGTATAGTTTTCCATAGGAAAGAAGTGGCCTAGAATGTTGAGTCATTGTGCATGGACCTGCAAAGTGTAGGTCACTTTTACATAAGCAAATCATTGAACTCAAGTCGATCATGACATATAGGGTGATGAAGGGGGGAAGTGGTTCAGCAGCGCCCGTACCAAGCAGTTCTTAAAATTGTTTTGCTAATTCTTGTTGTATTCCGTGTTTTATTTCATGCTTTCTTTTAAGAGGAATTGTCAAATGTAAAGGGGAATAGAAGACACAAAAGGAAATGGCAGCAGAATTGAATTCAAGAATTCTGTAATGTAATTCAATAATTAGAAGTCGGAAATAAGAAATTGTTCTTTTATTAATAGAAGATATTCACGAAAAACCCGAATAATTACGCTGAAACGGCTGCGAAACTGGTGAAAATTGTATCAGCGTAGAACGCCTTTTTAGTTAATTATTTTTTGTGTACAACAATATCACCAAAATAACATCAACCACATGAAAGTTTTAAACTTTTTTTTTTGCAAAAATATCTTGGCAGTGTACAAGTATTACTTTGCCGCCTTGGGTTATTGCTTCCGAAATTAAAACGCGTCATTTGACACCTCTCCCGAAATTTTTTGACATGTATTAAAAATCGACGCCTGTGGTAAATAATTGCTTCCATTGATAATTTATTTCTAAATTTAATACCAAAATCAGTACAGGATGCTACTTTTTCCTCAAAAGATACTAAAATATCAAAACTCACAAATACCTTTGAATGCGGAGTAGTCTTAATTAAAGATTTCCCATATGTGGAGCCAAGTAACCATCGCAGATTTTAAGATTGTGTAATTTTCGTCACAAATGTTTAAATAGCAAATTGTTTAGTTTCTCGTAATTTTTGAGAGCAGACCACCAACTTAAAACCTATTTTAAAAAAATAAAATCGGGCTCATGTCATTTTAAATTTAAAATACTTTTTTAGAGATAAAATAGTGTTTAAGTGGACTATAACAGAGTTAAAATGATATTTAATTTAGAACCATGTTTAAATCAATAAAACTCTATTTTATTTCGACTATGATTACGGGCCAATAAAATAAAATTTACCTACTCAATATGTGTCTATTTTTAAGAAGCAATATATTTTGCAGCAAAAATAAAAATGTTAATTTTTGTGATAATTTTCTATTTTTCGTAAAATTATTGAAAATAATTTATTTTTGATTGTCATTTCTTACATTGACAATAGAATCCGTAACACCAAGCAAAACCGCCTACATTTTTCACTACATTAGGCGTTCAATAAAGCAATAATGAAATAATTAAGAATTTCAGGTTCAAAAAGGGCTTCTTATGTAGAAAAAATTATTAATTATTTTATAAAACCTCTGTCTGAAATTGGCATAACATTTCTTATTGAAATTTTATTATTGTAATATTTAGATGCTGTTTGACACGTATGCAAATAATTAAGCGTAAATTCTAGTTCTCATGTTGTTAAAAATGTTTTTCCTTTTCCTATTACGGTCCCGACAATATTTTCTTTAAATTTTAGATGTTTAGATGTTTTAAGTGGGTCGGACATACTTCCAAAGATCTTAGATTTTTTTGTAATTGGGGAAAAAGTATGTCAAATTCATCGCTGCTTAATTTGATGATTGTAGAAGGGCAATTTCTTAAAAAACTTTACAACTACGATTATGGCTTTATAGATTTCTTAAATTATCTTGCTATAAACTTTGAACCGAGCTTACAACTTCGTCACAATATCCAAATGCAAAAAAAAAAAATGTTAAATAATAATTTAGTACCCCTCTTGAACCAATGGAACCGTTTTTGGATTGTGCAAAATGCAATTTATTATTAGCTCAGAGGGGTCTGATTCAGTGTTGCCATTTTGGTGCTTTTGGAGCCAGATCTTTTTTCGTTTAGCTCCAAAAATTCCAGTTTAGCCCCTAGCTCTTTTTTTGGTCCTCTTTAAAATGTTTGCCCCCCTCCAAATTTATTTCGGCAATACGTATTGTGAAATTTGTTATGTGTTTTATGTGTGTCGATGCTTTATTTTATTTGTTTCGTTATGTATGATATGGCAGCTCGGTACTCAACTGATAACAAAAACTTTAATCGATAAACTGTGTCATGAGGTTGTATATTTGCTTTCCAGCTTGTGCAACAGCATAGTGCCACCTTCTAAGAGTTTCGACCTTTTAACTTTATATTATAATACATTTTTGTCTCCCGTACCTTATTTTCATTATATCTTTGAGGAATATATACGAATTAAAAAATAAATTTATAGACGAATTCATTGAAAGAAAGATACGTAACATATATGTCGCGACTTCATAATTAAATTAATAGAGCAATTAAGGCAACGCTTGCCGCACAATATAGAAACGCTTAACAAAATGGATTTCTTTTCGGTTGAAAACACATTGAGAATTGTAAAACCTGAAAGGTGTTCATATTTCACAAATGAAAAAAAAAAAACAAGTATAGCACTGATGAAATAACGAGAGTATAAATGCAGTGGAAAAACGTCTATCTCCAAAATTGGAAAAATGTGACTTCAACATTAAGTTTTTGGTATGATGTTAAACAGTATAATTCCAAAAGCTTGCCAATTTTGTGCTGCCACTAAGTAATGCTGAAGTTGCAAGAACGTTTTCAAACATGAGTTTGATTAAAAGCAAACACAGAAAAAAAAATAGACTTAGTTATGTTCAATTCGCTTCTGACAATAAGAAGTGGTCTTAGACGGCTGAATAAATGCGGTCATGACTTTGAAATAAACAACGATTTCTTAAAACTAAGGAACACAAAAAATATTTATGAGTGTAGCAAAAATAATACTTCATTTCCTGAGGACGAAGTCATAGATTTTGATGTCTAAAGCCCTTCAAACATATCTCGTCCCAACATAAACTTGAATATTGCACACGTGTATTTTTATGGTGTTTCGTACACCCGTACGATGTTAAAAATTTAATAAAAAAATGGAAAAAATTTAAATTAATTTTCATCGGCCAACATTTTGGCAAGTCGTATTTTTGGCGAACCTATAGCCGTGCCGTCATTGTAGTATGTAGTGTGAAAAATAATTTTTACTTTTTAACGATACCTTACCGCCAAATGGTGAAACAAAAGTTAAAAAAAAAGTATTTTTGTTATTAAAAAATATAAAATGAACTATAACAAGTAAGGAAGGCTATGTTCAGGTGTAACCGAACATTACATACTCAGTTCAGAGCTATGGAGACAAAATAAGGGAAAATCACCACAAAAGGCGTGGGACTTAGTTCTATGGGTGGACGCCATTTAGGGATATCGCCATAAAGGTGGACCAGGGCTGACTCTAGAATTTGTTTGTACGATATGGATATCAAATGAAAGGTGTTAATGGTTTTTTAAAATGGCGTGGGTCTTAGTTCTATAGGTGGACGCCTTTTCGAGATATCGCCATAAAAGTGGACCAGGGGTGACTCTAGAATTTGTTTGTACGATACGGGTATCAAATGAAAAGTGTTAATGAGTATTTTAAAAGGGAGTGGGCCTTAGTTCTATAGGTGGACGCCTTTTCGAGATATCGCCATAAAGGTGGACCAGGGGTGACTCTAGAATGCGTTTGTACACTATGGGTATCAAACGAAAGGTGACAATGAGTATTTTAAAAGGGAGTGGCCCTTAGTTCTATAGGTGGACGCCTTTTCGAGATATCGCCATAAAGGTGGACCAGGGGTGACTCTGTAATGTGTTTGTACGATATGGGTATCCAATTAAAGGTATTAATGAGGGTTTTAAAAGGGAGTGGTGGTAGTTGTATATGTGAAGGCGTTTTCGAGATATCGACCAAAATGTGGACCAGGGTGACCCAGACCATCATCTGTCGGGTACCGCTAATTTATTTATATATGTAATACCACGAACAGTATTCCTGCCAAGATTCCAAGGGCCCTTGATTTCGCCCTGCAGAACTTTTTCATTTTCTTCTAATTAATATGGTAGGTGTCACACCCATTTTACAAAGTTTTTTCTCAAGTTATATTTTGCGTCAATAAACCAATCAAATTACCATGTTTCATCCCTTTTTTCGTGTTTGGTATAGAATTATGGCATTTTTTTTCATTCTTCGTAATTTTCGATATCGAAAAAGTGGGCGTGGTCATAGTCGGATTTCAGCCATTTTTTATACCAATAAAAAGTGAGTTCAGATAATTACGTGAACTGAGTTTATGAAAGATATATCGATTTTTGCTCAAGTTATCGTGTTAACGGCCGAGCGGAAGGACATGCGGCCGACTGTGTATAAAAACTGGGCGTGTCTTCTACCGATTTCGCCCTTTTACACAGAAAACAATTATCGCCCTAGAATCTAAGCCCCTGCCAAATTTCACAAGGATTGGTAAATTTTTGTTCGACTTATGGCATTAAAAGTATCTTAGACAAATTAAATGAAAAAGGGCGGAGCCGCGCCCATTTTGAAATTTTCTTTTATTTTTGTATTTTGTTGCACCATATCATTACTGGAGTTAAATGTTGACATAATTTACTTATATACTGTAAAGATATAATACTTTTTTTTTTTATTTGACTTTAAAAATTTTTTTAAAGTGGGTTGTCGTTCTCCGATTTTGCTAATTTTTATTACATATTTATCATACATATTTATTTTTTTTATTTATTTGGATTAAAGTCGACACAGACACAATGCGGTCAACTACTAAGATATGTAAAACATAAAATTAATGTTACAATTAAAAATAATTAAATTCAACCATACATATGAAAGAAAGTACAAAATATCTGGCCAGACGTGACAGTATTGAATTATGCAACGCGGAAAATGAACATTCAAAACTGATGCAGTTATACAAGTTGTTGTAGTGCGAACACCAACTTCGCAGTGCATTATTTTTGGCAAAATTTTGCCGGCAAAGTGGTAAATAAAAAGGCACAAAGTGCCTAGACGTTCTACCAGGAACAGCAAAATTTAATCGACTAACAAGATCAGATGAGTCGATCTCGCCCATAATGAGCTTGTGAATGAACATTACCCCGAGTAAAGTTCTTCGATTTTCTAAAGTTGGCAGATTTATAAGGAGAAGCCTATTTCTATATGGTGGCAAATGCACACAAGAATCCCAGTTAAGACCACGTAGTGCAAAAGAAATGAATTGCTTCTGTACTGACTCAATACGCTTTATAAATTTTTGATACCCTGGGCACCAGACACACGAACAATACTCTAAGATTGGTCGTACAAACGATGTGTAGAGGGTCTTAGTCAATAATATGCGTATTAAAAGTCTGTTTAGGATCAAAAAGAACGCCTAGATCACTTACGACAGATATACGCACCAAAGGCGTGCTGTTTAACGTATACGATGCCAAACTTGGCTTCAATCGGTGAAATGTCATTAGTTTGCACTTCGAGCAATTCAAAACTAGTAAATTTGCAGTACACCAGCATTGAAATGAGTCCAAGTCTGCCTGAAGAAACTCCACACGGGAAGACTCCGAAGGCAAGTAAGAGTAACAAAGTTTAACATCATCCGCATATATAAGAGTTCGGGAATGTATGAGAGTTTGTGGTAAGTCATTTATAAACAAGGTAAAAAGTAACGGTCCCAAATGACTACCCTGAGGCACACCAGACGTTACATCAAACAACCTAGAAAAACTATTTTTAAACAAAACTTGTTGACTCCGATTCGCGAGATAGCTTTCGAGCCATACAAGTAAATGTTTCGGAAATCCAAGTAAATCAAGTTTGTAAACTAAGAGCTCATGATTGACAGAGTCAAACGCGTTACTGAAGTCGGTATAGATCACATCCGTTTGCCTATTGTTTAAAAATCCATCCATTACAAAAGAAGTAAACTCTAGCAAGTTGGTAGTAGTTGATCTACGGGACACAACACCATGCTGGCAGGGCGATAATATGGAGCTACACATGTGTTGAAGTTATTCGCTCAAATGTTTTGGGAATAGCTGAAAGCTTAGCTATACCTCTATAGTCCTCGATACTAGACCTGCTACCTTTTTTGTGCAAAGGTATAATAAATGATTTCTTCCAAATTAATGGAAAAGTGGCAGATTCCATAGATAATTGGAATAATTTATGTATCGGCTCAGATAAGTTAACTGCACAGTATTTGAGTACACAACTAGGAACACCATCTGGACCCGGAGAAAAAATCGGTTTCAAACCGAGAAGGCTCTGAAGAACAGTATTCTTATCAATTACTGGAATAGGAATGCAATTAAAACTTTCCAGGTTGTAGGAGTGTTGGCCGGGATATAGTAATGGGAGTAACGTTTCTGCCAAATTTCATCATGATATCTTCAACGACTGCCAAATGACAGCTTGCAAAACTTCTAAATTACCTTCTTTTAAAAGTGGGCGGTGCCACGCCCATTGTCCAAAATTTTACTAATTTTCTATTCTGCGTCATAAGTTCAACTCACCTACAAAGTTTCATCGCTTTATCTGTCTTTGGTAATAAATTATCGCACTTTTTCGATTTTTCGAAATTTTCGATATCGAAAAAGTGGGCGTGGTTATAGTCCGAGATCGTTCATTTTAAATAGCGGTCTGAGATGAGTGCCCAGGAACCTACATACCAAATATCATCAAGATACCCCAAAATTTACTCAAGTTGTCGTGTTAACGGACGGACGGACGGACATTGCTCAACCAATTTTTTTTTTCGGTACTGATGATTTTGATATATGGAAGTCTATATCTATCTCGATTCCTTTATACCTGTACAATTAACCGTTATCCAATCAAAGATAATATACTCTGTGGGCTCTGCTCAACTGAGTATAACAACAGTATTATTTATGTACCTATCTTGTACCTTATTTTTTTTTGTTACTTTACTGTAACTTTTTTATAACTTTGTTAAGGTTTGATTTGAAATAAACGTGAAAACTTATATTGAAAAATAAACATATACTTTTAGCTCTTTTTGCAACGGGTTTTAAATTTTCTTGAAGAAATTTAGCTCTTTCTAGCCCTTTTTTTCTAGATTCTAGCCCCAAAGAAATTTTTTTTCTGGCAACACTGGTCTGATTTGGTGGAAACTTCCATAGGAACACAACATCAATAAGCAATCCTAATTATTTAAATAAATATGTATTAAAATCGCTGTTCAGTTAAAAAAAAATTAAGCAAAAATGTTCCGCTTCAGAACATGCCTCTGAATAATCGGCAAACCGAAGTCGAACGTTTGATCGTACACTAATTGTGATTGACATGCTGAATGAATTGTGGTTCATTAGCTCAGGCAATTGTTGCTTTTTTTGTGTTTGTTGTTTTGCTACGTTTTTGGTTCATCCAACTTACTCTCTCCCGCTGTGCTGCTTAAGCGTGACGTGTAGTCCGACAAAATTCAGAATGCCAACGAAAAAGCAAACAAACAAGATAAGCAACAAAGCAACCAAGTATGTTTTTAACCGGCAAAATTTGCTGAAGTTGTGTGGTGCATCGTGTTTGCGCGTCGTTTGATTGTAAACATGGGCGCGCACTTTCCCCGGTGTTGGTGCAGGTTCGAATCCCAGTAAAAGAAAAAAAATTTTCGACTTTAAAGGTTTATATTTGGGGTTTTTAATTAAATATAGGGTAGAATTATTTATAGCAAATAGTTAAATATTGTTTAATAGGAATAACATTATTACCAATAGATAAATTCCCTTGGATTTGTTCATGCTAAACCCTGCCAAATATGGTTTTGTGTAGTAATGTCCAAGGTACAATAAAATAATTCATTTTTCATAGTTTATCTCATCTCGTTATATGGGATTGTTAAACTTCCCAAGAGTGAAAACAATTTTTTTTTATTATAAGTAATATATTTAGGTAGTTTTAAAAATATAAATGAAAATCAAAATATTTTATAGCATAAAAATTCCGGTGGAATAATTTTTTTCTTATTCGTCCGGAAGATTTATTTAAACGTTTTTTTTTTATACTCAGATGAGCAGAGCTCACAGAGTATATTAACTTTGATTGGGTAACGGTTGGTTGTACAGGTATAAAGGAATCGAGATAGATATAGACTTCCATATATCAAAATCATCAGTATCGAAAAAAAATTCGATTGAGCCATGTCCGTCTGTCCGTCCGTTAACACGATAACTTGAGTAAATTTTGGGGTATCTTGATGAAATTTGGTAAGTAGGTTCCTGGGCACTCATCTCAGATCGCTATTTAAAATGAACGATATCGAACTATAACCACGCCCACTTTTGCTATATCGAAAATTTCGAAAAACCGAAAAAGTGCGATAATTCATTACCAAAGACGGATAAAGCGATGAAACTTGGTAGGTGAGTTGAACTTATGACGCAGAATAGAAAATAAGTAAAATTTTGGACAATGGGCGTGGCACCGCCCACTTAAAAGCAGGTAATTTAAAAGTTTTGCAAGCTATAATGTGGCAGTCGTTGAAGATATCATGATGAAATTTGGCAGGAACGTTACTCCTATTACTATATGCATGCTTAATAAAAATTAGCAAAATTGGAGAACGACCACGTCCACTTTAAAAAAAAAATTTTTTAAGTAAAATTTTTACAAAAAATTTAATATCTTTACAGTACATAAGTAAATTATGTCAGCATTGAAGTGCAGTAATGATATGGTGCAACAAAAAACAAAAATAAAAGAAAATTTCAAAATGGGCGTGGCTCCGCCCTTTTTCATTTAATTTGTCTAGGATACATTTAATGCCATAAGTCGAACAAAAATTTACCAATCCTTGTGAAATTTTGTAGGGGCTTAGATTCTAGGACGATAACTGTTTTCTGTGAAAAAGGTTGAAGCCACGCCCAGTTTTTATACACAGTCGACCGTCTGTCCTTCCGCTCGGCCGTTAACACGATAACTTGAGCAAAAATCGATATATCTTTACTAAACTCAGTTCACGTACTTATCTGAACTCACTTTTTATTGGTATAAAAAATGGCTGAAATCCGACTATGACCACGCCCACTTTTTCGATATCGAAAATTACGAAGAATGAAAAAAATGCCATAATTCTATACCAAACACGAAAAAAGGGATGAAACATGTTAATTTGATTGGTTTATTGACGCAAAATATAACTTGAGAAAAAACTTTGTAAAATGGGTGTGACACCTCCCATATTAAGTAGAAGAAAATGAAAAAGTTCTGCAGGGCGAAATCAAAAGCCCTTGGAATCTTGGCAGGAATAATGTTCGTGGTATTACATATATAAATAAATTAGCGGTACCCGACAGATGATGTTCTGGGTCACCCTGGTCCATATTTTGGGCGATATCTGGAAAACGCCTTCACATATACAACTAAGGGCCACTCCCGTTTAAAAACTTATTAACACCTATAGAACTAAGGCCCACGTCCTTTTAAAATACTCATTAACACCTTTCATTTGATACCCATATCGTACAAACAAATTCTAGAGTCACCCCTGGTCCACCTTTATGGCGATATCTCGAAAAGGCGTCCACCTATAGAACCAAGGCCCCCTCCCTTTTAAATACTCATTAACACCTTTCATTTGATACCCATATTGTACAAACGCATTCTAGAGTCACCCCTGTTCCACCTTTATGGCGATATCTCGAAAAGGCGTCCACCTATAGGACTAAGGCCCACTCCCTTTTAAATACTCATTAACACCTTTCATTTGATACCCATATCGTACAAACAAATTCTAGAGTCACCCCTGGTCCACCTTTATGACGATATCTCGAAAAGGCGTCCACCTATAGAACTAAGGTCAACGCCATTTTAAAATATTCATTAACACCTTTCATTTGATACCCATATCGTAGAAACAAATTCTAGAGCCACCCCTGGTCCACCTTTATGGCGATATCTCGAAAAGGCGTCCACCTATACCACGAAGGCCCACTCCCTTTCAAAATACTCATTAACACCTTTCATTTGATACCCATATCGTAGAAACAAATTCTAGAGTCACCCCTGGCCCACCTTTATGGCGATATATCGAAAAGGCGTCCACCTATAGAACTAAGGCCCCTTCCCTTTTAAATACTCATTAACGTCTTTCATTTGATACCCATATCGTACAAACGAATTCTAGAGTCACCCCTGTTCCACCTTTATGGCGATATCTCGAAATGGCGTCCACCTATAGAACTAAGGCCCACTCCCTTTTAAATACTCATTAACACCTTTCATTTGATACCCATATCGTAGAAACAAACCCTAGAGTCACCCCTGGCCCACCTTTATGGCGATATATCGAAAAGGCGTCCACCTATAGAAATAAGGCCCACTCCATTTTAAATACAATCTAACACCTTTCATTTGATACCCATATCGTACAAACAAATTGTAGAGTCACCCCTGGTCCACCTTTATGACGATATCTCGAAAAGCGTCCACCTATAGAACTAAGGTCCACGCCCTTTTAAAATATTCATTAACACCTTTCATTTGATACTCATATCGTAGAAACAAATCCTAGAGCCACCCCTGGTCCACCTTTATGGCGATATCTCGGAAAGGCGTCCACCTATACCACGAAGGCCCACTCCCTTTCAAAATACTCATTAACACCTTTCATTTGATACCCATATCGTAGAAACAAATTCTAGAGTCACCCCTGGCCCACCTTTATGGCGATATATCGAAAAGGCGTCCACCTATAGAAATAAGGCCCACTCCATTTTAAATAAAATTTAACACCTTTCATTTGATACCCATATCGTACAAACAAATTGTAGAGTCACCCCTGGTCCACCTTTATGACGATATCTCGAAAAGGCGCCCACCTATAGAACTAAGGCCCACTCCCTTTTAAATACTCATTAACGCCTTTCATTTGATACCCATATTGTACAAACGCATTCTAGAGTCACCCCTGGTCCACCTTTATGGCGATATCTCGAAAAGGAGCCCACCTATAGAACTAAGGCTCACGCCCTTTTAAAATACTCATTAACACCTTTCATTTGATACCCATATCGTACAAACGCATTCTAGAGTCACCCCTGTTCCACCTTTATGGCGATATCTCGAAAAGGCGTCCACCTATAGAACTAAGGCCCACTCCCATTTAAATACTCATTAACACCTTTCATTTGATACCCATATCGTACAAACGCATTCTAGAGACACCCCTGTTACACCTTTATGACGATATCTCGAAAAGGCGTCCACCTATAGAACTAAGGCCCACTCCCTTTTAAATACTCATTAACACCTTTCATTTGATACCCATATCGTACAAACAAATTCTAGAGTCACCCCTGGTCCATCTTTATGGCGATATCTCGAAAAGGCGTCCACCTATAGAACTAAGGCCCACTCCCTTTTAAATACTCATTAACACCTTTCATTTGATACCCATATCGTACAAACGCATTCTAGAGTCACCCCTGTTCCACCTTTATGACGATATCTCGAAAAGGCGTTCACCTATAGAACTAAGGCCCCCTCCCTTTTAAATACTCATTAACATCTTTCATTTGATACCCATATCGTACAAACAAATTCTAGAGTCACCCCTGGTCCATCTTTATGGCGATATCTCGAAAAGGCGTCCACCTATAGAACTAAGGCCCACTCCCATTTAAATACTCATTAACACCTTTCATTTGATACCCATATCGTACAAACGCATTCTAGAGACACCCCTGTTACACCTTTATGACGATATCTCGAAAAGGCGTCCACCTATAGAACTAAGGCCCACTCCCTTTTAAATACTCATTAACACCTTTCATTTGATACCCATATCGTACAAACAAATTCTAGAGTCACCCCTGGTCCATCTTTATGGCGATATCTCGAAAAGGCGTCCACCTATAGAACTAAGGCCCACTCCCATTTAAATACTCATTAACACCTTTCATTTGATACCCATATCGTACAAACGCATTCTAGAGACACCCCTGTTACACCTTTATGACGATATCTCGAAAAGGCGTCCACCTATAGAACTAAGGCCCACTCCCTTTTAAATACTCATTAACACCTTTCATTTGATACCCATATCGTACAAACAAATTCTAGAGTCACCCCTGGTCCACCTTTATGGCGATATCTCGAAAAGGCGTCCACCTATAGAACTAAGGCCCACTCCCTTTTAAATACTCATTAACACCTTTCATTTGATACCCATATCGTACAAACAAATTCTAGAGTCACCCCTGTTCCACCTTTATGGCGATATCTCGAAAAGGCGTCCACCTATAGAACTAAGGCCCCTTCCCTTTTAAATACTCATTAACACCTTTCATTTGATACCCATATCGTACAAACGCATTCTAGAGTCACCCCTGTTCCACCTTTATGACGATATCTCGAAAAGGCGTCCACCTATAGAACTAAGGCCCCCTCCCTTTTAAATACTCATTAACATCTTTCATTTGATACCCATATCGTACAAACGCATTCTAGAGTCACCCCTGTTCCACCTTTATGACGATATCTCGAAAAGGCGTCCACCTATAGAACTAAGGCCCCTTCCCTTTTAAATACTCATTAACGTCTTTCATTTGATACCCATATCGTACAAACGAATTCTAGAGTCACCCCTGTTCCACCTTTATGGCGATATCTCGAAATGGCGTCCACCTATAGAACTAAGGCCCACTCCCTTTTAAATACTCATTAACACCTTTCATTTGATACCCATATTGTACAAACGCATTCTAGAGTCACCCCTGTTCCACCTTTATGGCGATATCTCGAAAAGGCGTCCACCTATAGGACTAAGGCCCACTCCCTTTTAAATACTCATTAACACCTTTCATTTGATACCCATATCGTACAAACAAATTCTAGAGTCACCCCTGGTCCACCTTTATGGCGATATCTCGAAAAGGCGCCCACCTATAGAACTAAGGCCCACTCCCTTTTAAATACTCATTAACGCCTTTCATTTGATACCCATATCGTACAAACAAATTCTAGAGTCACCCCTGGTCCACCATTATGGCGATATCTCGAAAAGGCGTCCACCTATAGAACTAAGGCCCACTCCCTTTTAAATACTCATTAACACCTTTCATTTGATACCCATATTGTACAAACGCATTCTAGAGTCACCCCTGTTCCACCTTTATGGCGATATCTCGAAAAGGCGTCCACCTATAGGACTAAGGCCCACTCCCTTTTAAATACTCATTAACACCTTTCATTTGATACCCATATCGTAGAAACAAATTCTAGCGCCACCCCTGGTCCACCTTTATGGCGATATCTCGAAAAGGCGTCCACCTATACCACGAAGGCCCACTCCCTTTTAAAATACTCATTAACACCTTTCATTTGATACCCATATCGTAGAAACAATTTCTAGAGTCACCCCTGGCCCACCTTTATGGCGATATATCGAAAAGGCGTCCACCTATAGAAATAAGGCCCACTCCATTTTAAATACAATTTAACACCTTTCATTTGATACCCATATCGTACAAACAAATTGTAGAGTCACCCCTGGTCCACCTTTATGGCGATATCTCGAAAAGGCGCCCACCTATAGAACTAAGGCCCACTCCCTTTTAAATACTCATTAACGCCTTTCATTTGATACCCATATTGTACAAACGCATTCTAGAGTCACCCCTGTTTCACCTTTATGGCGATATATCGAAAAGGCGTCCACCTATAGGACTAAGGCCCCTTCCCTTTTAAATACTCATTAACACCTTTCATTTGATACCCATATCGTACAAACGCATTCTAGAGTCACCCCTGTTCCACCTTTATGACGATATCTCGAAAAGGCGTCTACCTATATAACTAAGGCCCACTCCCTTTTAAATACTCATTAACGCCTTTCATTTGATACCCATATTGTACAAACGCATTCTAGAGTCACCCCTGTTTCACCTTTATGGCGATATATCGAAAAGGCGTCCACCTATAGAAATAAGGCCCACTCCATTTTAAATACAATTTAACACCTTTCATTTGATACCCATATCGTACAAACAAATTCTAGAGTCACCCCTGGTCCACCTTTATGGCGATATCTCGAAAAGGCGCCCACCTATAGAACTAAGGCCCACTCCCTTTTAAATACTCATTAACGCCTTTCATTTGATACCCATATTGTACAAACGCATTCTAGAGTCACCCCTGTTTCACCTTTATGGCGATATATCGAAAAGGCGTCCACCTATAGGACTAAGGCCCCTTCCCTTTTAAATACTCATTAACACCTTTCATTTGATACCCATATCGTACAAACGCATTCTAGAGTCACCCCTGTTCCACCTTTATGACGATATCTCGAAAAGGCGTCTACCTATAGAACTAAGGCCCACTCCCTTTTAAATACTCATTAACACCTTTCATTTGATACCCATATCGTACAAACAAATTCTAGAGTCACCCCTGGTCCACCTTTATGGCGATATCTCGAAAAGGCGTCCACCTATAGAACTAAGGCCCACTCCCTTTTAAATACTCATTAACACCTTTCATTTGATACCCATATTGTACAAACGCATTCTAGAGTCACCCCTGTTCCACCTTTATGGCGATATCTCGAAAAGGCGTCCACCTATAGGACTAAGGCCCACTCCCTTTTAAATACTCATTAACACCTTTCATTTGATACCCATATCGTAGAAACAAATTCTAGCGCCACCCCTGGTCCACCTTTATGGCGATATCTCGAAAAGGCGTCCACCTATACCACGAAGGCCCACTCCCTTTTAAAATACTCATTAACACCTTTCATTTGATACCCATATCGTAGAAACAAATTCTAGAGTCACCCCTGGCCCACCTTTATGGCGATATATCGAAAAGGCGTCCACCTATAGAAATAAGGCCCACTCCATTTTAAATACAATTTAACACCTTTCATTTGATACCCATATCGTACAAACAAATTGTAGAGTCACCCCTGGTCCACCTTTATGACGATATCTCGAAAAGCGTCCACCTATAGAACTAAGGTCAACGCCCTTTTAAAATATTCATTAACACCTTTCATTTGATACCCATATCGTACAAACAAATTCTAGAGTCACCCCTGGTCCACCTTTATGACGATATCTCGAAAAGGCGTCCACCTATAGAACTAAGGTCAACGCCCTTTTAAAATATTCATTAACACCTTTCATTTGATACTCATATCGTAGAAACAAATCCTAGAGCCACCCCTGGTCCACCTTTATGGCGATATCTCGAAAAGGCGTCCCCTATACCACTAAGGCCCACTCTCTTTTAAAATACTCATTAACACCTTTCATTTGATACCCATATCGTACAAACAAATTCTAGTGTCACCCCTGGTCCACCTTTATGGCGATATCTCGAAAAGGCGCCCACCTATAGAACTAAGGCCCACTCCTCTTTAAATACTCATTAACGCCTTTCATTTGATACCCATATTGTACAAACGCATTCTAGAGTCACCCCTGTTTCACCTTTATGGCGATATCTCGAAAAGGCGTCCACCTATAGAACTAAGGCCCACTCCCTTTTAAATACTCATTAACACCTTTCATTTGATACCCATATCGTACAAACAAATTGTAGAGTCACCCCTGGTCCACATTTATGACGATATCTCGAAAAGGCGTCCACCTATAGAACTAAGGTCCACGCCCTTTTAAAATATTCATTAACACCTTTCATTTGATACCCATATCGTAGAAACAAATTCTAGAGCCACCCCTGGTCCACCTTTATGGCGATATCTCGAAAAGGCGTCCACCTATACCACTAAGACCCACTCCCTTTTAAAATACTCATTAACACCTTTCATTTGATACCCATATCGTACAAACAAATTCTAGAGTCACCCCTGGTCCACCTTTATGACGATATTTCGAAAAGGTGTCCACCTATAGAACTAAGGCCCACTCCCTTTTAAATACTCATTAACACCTTTCATTTGATACCCATATCGTACAAACAAATTCTAGAGTCACCCCTGGTCCACCTTTATGGCGATATCTCGAAAAGGCGTCCACCTGTAGAACTATGGTCCACCTTTATGGCGATATCTCGAAAAGGCGTCCACCTATACCACTAAGACCCACTCCCTTTTAAAATACTCATTAACACCTTTCATTTGATACCCATATCGTACAAACAAATTCTAGAGTCACCCCTGGTCCACCTTTATGACGATATTTCGAAAAGGTGTCCACCTATAGAACTAAGGTCCACGCCCTTTTAAAATATTCACTAACACCTTTCATTTGATACCCATATCGTAGAAACAAATTCTAGAGCCACCCCTGGTCCACCTTTATGGCGATATCTCGAAAAGGCGTCCGCCTATACCACTAAGGCCCACTCCCTTTTAAAATACTCATTAACACCTTTCATTTGATACCCATATCGTACAAACAAATTCTAGAGTCACCCCTGGCCCACCTTTATGGCGATATCCCTAAATGGCGTCCACCTGTAGAACTATGGCCCACTACCTCTTAAAATACTCTTTAATATCTTCAATTTGATACACATGTCATACAGTCACATTCCAGGGTTACCCTAGCTTCACTTTCCTACATAGTGATTTTCGCTTATTTTGTCTCCATAGCTCTCAGCTGAGTATGTAATGTTCGGTTAGACCCGAACTTAGCCTTCCTTACTTGTTCTTCTTGTTTTTGTGGTTTTCTAGTGGTTGTTGTTGGTTGTACATATTACGTTATAGTTGCTGGCGTTGTTTTTCTTGCGAACAATTTAACAAAAGAAAAACTTCTGGAGGAATAAGAAAAAAAAGAGATCGCCGTGGTTAAAATTAAAAAAAAAATTCAAAAAACAAAAAAACAATTATTACACATAAGGTTAAAGGCCTTGAACTCGAATTCGAACCTGGAGCTCTTAATCAAATATGACGATGAAGGCTTTGCAATCTTCGAAATCTATCTACACAGCTATGACAGGTGTCTGCAAATTTTCTTCTATTCTAAATTAAAAAAATAATTTTTCAATAATAACTATCAAAAACTTTTTTTAAAGGACTTGAGCTCAAATACGAACCCAGAGGCATTGAAACTCTTTAGAAAAATCTTCTAAAACGGTTTCGTTATTTATTTTATATTGTGACGAATATAAGCATCACTAAGCTGATACTAAGTAAATAAAGGCACAACAACAAAAAAAGAAGCTGACACTGTAAACAAATCAATCATCAATTTACGCACATACGTACAAGTCAACGAAGAGATATTCACAAACACTTGTAATCATGAACCGAAGTAGTACTCACATATATACACCCATATGGCTACAAACTACAAATATATATGTATATGGCTGGTAACCAAGCATGAAGTTCGCGCAATTACTAGACCTTAGGAGAAATAGGTGAACGAGGAAACCGAGAGTATAAAAGCAGCGCAAGCTGAGGCATGACGGATCAGTTTTGATTTAAGCACGCTATTGGTTGTGAAGTATACGTGTTATTGTGAAGTACTCTCAAAGTAGTCTAATAAAGACCATTTTGCTTTATTGAATATTGGAGTTATTTATTCAACAGTTTAGCGATTCGAACCTAAGCAGAAGGTTTGGAATAAGTGGAATTTCACAAAATTCGTTACAATATTTTTATTTCATGTTAATCTAACCAAATAATGTACAAATATAGTGCAAATAAACAAATTTCATCTTGAACCTGGCCCGTATTACGTGATACGATCCGTGTTCGAAACACATTTTTTAAATCACAATAGCTCTGAAGTGGTGGATCGGATTAATGGCATATGCTAACTAGCGAAAAATAGTACTCGTTAGACCCTTAACTGATTAATAATTTTTAAAAATAGTTTGACATTTGAGTAGTTATCGCTCGAGTGAAAATGGGTTTCAGTCACTGATCGTAGCACGTAATGCGGGCCCTGAATACCTACACACCTGCTTTGTTTTTGTAAATTCTTTTGTTTATCAGTAATAAAAATCTCAAATTTGCTCATGCTGGCTCTTTATTTTCTACAAAACATCAGTGTATACACCCCTTCGTGCACTTGCATGCATAAAAATTGTGTATATTTTCAGAAACTAATTTTTCTATATGTGGGTTATGTCTTTACCCTGACTTGCTGTATGACTCCGCTCATATAAACTCCGTGAGCAAAGATGTTAGCACATCAAAAATCTGGGCCAATTTTGGTCTTTAACAATTCTTTTTAGGATCTTGTCTATGATTTTTATTTACTTAATTTAATTACCACCGTGATGGTAGCGTGCTCCGCCTACCACACCGAATGCCCTGGGTTCATACCCCGGGCAAAGCAACATCAAAATTTTAGAAATAAGGTTTTTCAATTAGAAGAAAATTTTTCTAAGCGGGGTCGCCCCTCGGCAGTGTCTGGCAAGCGCTCCGAGTGTATTTCTGCCATGAAAAGCTCTCAGTGAAAACTCATCTGCCTCGCAGATGCCGTTCGGAGTCGGCATAAAACAAGTAGGTCCCGTCCCGCCAATTTGTAGGAAAAATTAAAAAGAACCACAACGCAAATTGGAAGAGAATCTCGGCTTAAAATCTCTTCGGAGATTATGGCGCCTTCCATTTATTTATTTTATTTTAATTACGTTTTTAACTTTTTTTGTTCACCAGACAAAAAATCCAATGATAAATCCACACCTGATTCAGGCGATGGTAAAAAGATTGCTCAAAAAGATAAACTTACTGATGTTAAGGAAGATGATGATGACTCCAGGGAAGACGGTGATGTGACAGATGGCGATGAAAAGAAGACTGACGTCAAAGAAAATAATGGTACAGTAGCAGGTGCTGCCGGCGGCGCCAACACCGCCGCTGATAAAAAGAAATCAGTCAAGGATCAAGGCAAAGAGAAAAATGACAAGAAAGCCGACAAAAACAAAGATGGTGGTAAAGACAAAGAAGACGGAGATGATGATGATGCCGCAAAGGAAAAAAATAAAGAAGTTGCTGAGGATGATGAAAATGTGGTGGCATTAGCAGAAATAGATAGAATCAATGATAATATTAATAAAACTCGTGTTGATGGCCTGCAGACATTGCATGAGGTATTAAAATTGCAATACAAAAGCAATGCAACAAATATTTAAATTTTTTGTTCCAGCTTTGCTTTGGTTCTGTGGGTAAATATAATGTGGTTAAAAAGAATTTACGTTCATTTGCCGGTTTCGAGTTTGAGAAAGATTCCAGCGAATATAAGAAAAAGTTTGATGCTATCAAGAAGACCGATGCAAAGGCATTAAAGGGTATTTGTGATATTTTGGCATTGGAGCGCAAAGGTATAAATGTTCAACTATGTAGTGAAAACATTTAAACCTCAACTCTTCATTTATCCTTGCAGGCACAAGAGATGATATAGCAAATCGTGTGCTTAAATTTCTTATGGAACCAGATGAATCGTTGTGCGTTGATGAAGCCGCTGAAGGTGAAGAAGAGGATATAGAGGAGGAGGAGGAAGAGGTAACATATTAAAAGCGTTTATTTCTTAACTCTATTTACCTAATTTGACCGTTTAAATGTTCCAGCCTGTTGAGGAAGAGGACGAAGAGGTCAGCGCTGAAGAGGATCGCAAGCGCAAGCCAAGTCGCGCTCCCGCACGAAATTCATCAAGTGGGCGCCCCAGACGTGCAACTGCTGGCAAAAGTAAGTATATACATTAGGGTTGGTCAAATTTGTTGTTGAATAGGCACTTCCAGTTTCTGAATCTATGGGTGGGTAATATTGTCCATGGGACCGTAGGTCTAAAATGAATTTCGAGCCTCCCTAATTTTGTTAGAAAATTTTATATCCCAATCCGAATAGCGACTCACAAATAAAATACATGAAAATAAATGTCAAATTTGGATTCGGATTGGTTTATAAAATTTTCTAACAAAATTAGAGAGGCTCGAAATTCATTTCAGATCTATGGTCACATGCACGATATTACTCAGTATGACCCATAGATTCAGAAACGGGATGTGGACCTGAAGTTTTTTCCCCATATTTCCCATACAATTTGACCCGCTCTAATATACATATATGGGCAAATGCACTAAACCTTTAACTTTTTGGAAACTACATGCTTTAACTTTTTGGTCGTACACACATGAAAAGATAATACCCTGCAAAAATCGTTGGATCATGTGGTCCACTTGTGTGATACTGGAGTACATACCATTATACTCCACTGTAATGCAGCAATGGACCAACTCATGTTTCTACACGAATATATTGTAAGCCGATCATTGCTCGTTTTTAAAGATTGTAATCGCTACACGATGTTTATTGGACTGTGGGTGCTCCATGGATTACTCTGATGTAATGCGGAGCTGGAGTATATGGTCCAGTCCTAGGACATCGCAATGTTAGTTGTACCATATTTTTTGTATGAATTGTGGTTAATTTGGGAGCACTCGCTTGGTCCATAGCGAGTACTCCATACATGCATGCATAGAGTACTCGCGATTTTTGCAGGGTAATACATGTTACATGCTAGAGGTTTACGCCGATCGCTTTATCGGCGGCGGCGGCGTAGACGGCGCGCAGGCGTACGCCGGTGTTCTTACTTTAAAAAGCTTGATTTTTCTATTTAAAAAAATAATGTTTAGGAAAGGTTTTGTTTGTATGTATTTAAGGAAATCAACGTGTTGGCCATTTCGGAAAGATCCGGGGTTTTTGCCTCAAGATCTCGCAGACCGTTCAAAAATTTTCAGGAGTAGCTCCTTGCGGAGGGATTGCCCCTCGTTCACTTACTCCATAGAGGCTTCGAACCTAACCCCGGTCTTTGGAATTGGTACTGCTGCGTCTGCTGAAAAGTGAAGAGATACATAAAATAGCCACATTGAAGCTTGAAGTTTTAATGTGGCCACATAAATCGTTCCCGAGATGGTCGGGCTAGCACCTTAATGGTGCTGTGGTACCGGATCTTTATCCGGCAAAGGACCATCACATCGATAACACTCCCCAAAGCCTTCCGGGAGCAACCTTATCGCTACAACAACAACAACAACACAACCCTCACACCATATGCCAGTACAGAAGCTATAGGACTGCGACTTCGAACTCATACCTTCAACGACTTCACTTTCCTAGAAGCTCTAGGTGTAGCCCCGAAGACTTTCCAACGGATGCTTTTGTCGCGCTATGCTGCCGAGCTACACCAGAGAAACGCCATGTAACGTTAGGGAGTGACTATTCGGCCAAGGATGCCGCCTTCGAAATCATAAGCAATCTAAGTGGAAGTCATTGCCTAATGGGTGAAAATCGTAGCATCCTCGGCGCATCTGCATGATTAAAATTTTACAAGAACCCTGGATAAAATTTTTAAAATGTAGACCAAAGTTTGCAGACGTTTGTGTTCACAACATTGATTTCAATAGTCTTCCTTAAATCAAAACGATATTTTAGAGTGAGAGTCGACCGATTTTAAGTTGAAAGATGTTTACTGCTGTTTTCCGGCCTTATGATATAAAAGCTCATTATGGATGACCGCGTAGCTTCAGTTTTCAAACTAGTTCGAATGTCCACTACGTTAGGGTACTAGCACACACGGTCTTTAGTTCGACTGTCTTCGGAAAGCTTTTGCTTCACCACTTTGAGTGTTCTTGCGAAGAACAAAGCCTCACCTGGTAAATATATGTGCCTACGTATTCACATTTGTAAAAGGAGCCGTAACGTGTAGTTGATATTTAAACTTGGTTGATAGGCAGTGTTGCCAGGTGATAAAAAAAAGAAGCTAGATTGGCAAAAAAAAAAGGTTAGAAAAAGCTAAATTTAGAAAAAAAGACGCTAAAAAAAGGTCAGAAATTTTTTTGGTTAATTCATAAAATTTTTTTTTATATTTTAGTTTACACATTTGTAAATAAAAGCTTATAAACATAACTTAAACATAACTTCTTGTTTCAAAACATATCAGGCACATTTTCCTTGACTAGCACATGGAATTACTTTAAATGAGTGCATATGTGTATATACACAAAAAAAAATATTACAAACTAATTATTTATATAAAATATTCCCCGTCTGAAAAATCAGAAGAGCTTAAGTCTGCGTATAAAGTTTGGCTATTTACCATAGATATGAGATCATCGGTAATTTCAAATCATTACAACATTTAGATAAGCGTTTTAACGAGCATCTAATATTAAGCAGCGCATTAAGCATTTTAATTTTTAGTTTGTTCCTTAATTCAGTTTTCAGAATTTTCATGCCACTAAAAATTCTTTGAACCTCCGCGTTACTGAGTGGTAATACTAAAAAACTAAATATGAATTCGACAAGTTCTAAAAAAGGTGGTTCGTTTAATCCATTTTTATGTTCTCGGACTTCCTACCATATTCCACGGTAGAGTGTACATTTTTCCATTGTATAGTTATAATTTTTCGCCACTGCAGCTCTATTAATGCTATTTGACTTGAAGAATAACTATAATTCTCTTTTTCAAAGTAAGAAAATACATCTGGCTTTGAAACTTTCAACGAATTTTCAGCAGAAAAAGAATTAATCTTTTGTAGAGAACTCATATTTTAGGTATTATGTGTTCACAGGAACTATTGAAATTATTTTATTTAAAAAAAAAAAAAATACATTCGGATTAAAAAAGGCTAGAAAAAAGTCACGAAGCTAAACCCAAAATTTCGAGGCTAAAGGTAAAAACAAAAGGCTAAATCTAGCCACGAAAAGGCTAACCTGGCAACACTGTTGATAGGCTGTAACCAATGTAATTCACTCCAAGGGACTAGTTTTGGATAGGGCCGCCAACTTTAGGAAATGTGAAACCGGGAGGCTTGGGTGTTGAAGGATGAAGTGTGAAAATCAAAATTAAATTTTCAGACGCTATTGTATAATTTCGAAAATAAACAACAGCTGTTTGAATGTAAGCCCAAGCGATTTTTCAAACCCTTCTCATACATACATATATCCTCAACTTAAGTATGAAGTAAGAATCATTTCAATGAACTGTTTATGCCCCTAGAACCTACTAAAGGATTTTGCATCACTGATTTCGATTATTCTTTCAGCCAATCGCAATATAATATTTAAAAAAAAATTGGCACCTTTTTTGAGTATTTTGGTTTTTTTTACAACTTGAGGACAATTTGAAACGCCTTGGGTCATTTTATTTGAATTCATTGTTCATTATTAATTTTTTGAAAAAAAAATATGCAAAGTGAGCATATAAATTTATTATATGATCATATGTATTTAATTAACGAGCTTTGCTCATAATGCTTTATACAATGGTTTTTGTAATTGATATTAGAGAAAAATTGTAAGTTTACAAACGGCGATGGTTACTAGGACATGTTTCTGAATTTCACTTCTTCATCAGCTAGCTTTTCGGGAGCTGAGCGTTGAACTCGAATCTCCAACATTCACATCAGCGCAAGCCATATGAATGTTCCGTTGTTCGCTGTACAATTGGCCTCTAAGAGTTGCCTTTTTGTATATATTCCTTTTGATTAAATTTATTATATAATTTTTCCTTTAGTGTTTTGTTTTAATAACTTGGTGAATTGGGTGATGGAAAGTCCGTGTTAAGCTGACATCGAAAACGCCTTTTTTTTTAAATAACTTTTGAACATTTAGAACGAGTTAAATTTCGCAATTAGTTTCTTATAACTGGCAGTTATGAGCATCCGTTGATACCACTTTCGACCATATCCGACCAATTTTCGACATGAACAATAAATGGCATAAGCAGTCTTAAACGAGTAGAAAATATAGTACCGCGCCGGACGCCACCACCGCCGCCGCCGCGCCGATATTTTTGACTTTCGGCGGCGGCGTCCGAAAAACTACCCTAATCGGCGGCGGCGGCGGCGTTTATCGGCGGCGTATATCTCTATTACATGCGGGGTTCCAGGGGGAGGAACTGAGGGAAATTTTAATTTTTCTTGCTTGGTTTAGTATTTTACGTTATCACTATATATATTTAAAAAAAATGTATTATAAAATGTGTTATAAAAATTTCTTCTCTTAATTTTTCGGAGTATTTCTTCATAATTTGTTGGAGTATTTCTTCAAAGATAATGATAAGGCTAAATAGAAATAATATGAAAGGACTCATAATTTAATAACATTTTTAAAGGTTTCGTGGATTTCGCTGTATAATTTAGAAACTAATTTTAAAAATATTTATTTTTCTAGAAATGTCCGCCTATGTCGATTTCTCCAGTTCGGATGAAGGTGAACGTAATGCAGCGCCGGCCAAACGTAAACGACACGATGACTCAGAATCGGGTTCAGATGTAAGTTGCAAGCAATTTTTTTTTTTGTTTTAATTGAGTGGAATACCACCCTATTCCGGCTGTCAGTTCGAGAACGCTCTATCTCAGAATATTTTTGAAAAACCTCATACACACAATTAACCAAGTCATTAGTTTTGTAGACCTTGGGGTTACGATGGACCCTAAACTCGACTTTAAATTGCACATAGAAGGTTGCGTGAACAGAGCCAAAGGGACTTTGGCGTTCGTCAAACGATGGTCTAAAGAATTCGATGATCCATATATTACTAAAACTCTCTTTATATCTGTAGTGACTACCCAAATCGAACCCTGCCGCAATATTTGGCAACATCATAGAACAGCTGAGTTTTAGCAACTACAGCCAACGTCTAGTAATACTTTGAATTTCAACTCATAATTTAGTTCTGGACTTTCCCTTTTAAGATAAGACATTGTTCTTCTTAGTTTTAGTTTTAGTTTTATTTGAGTTAATAAATATAGAATAAAAAAACATAATATTCTATAAGTGGTGACCCCGACGACAACAGAATAGTACAACCAAATATTTTACGGTCGTTGCCGAAATTGGTTCAGCTGTACTGGCACATGTCAGCGACATTATTTTCTCGCCACCCATTGCAAACCAAGTGACGATGTAACAGCAGCCATTTCAGAGTTAGCGGATAGGCTAGATCGTTTAGCGAAGCGGGAGGTAACTTATAAACAGCAACGGATCGGAGCGCCTCGGCAACAAGCACGGCCGACCAGCTCACGCAGTGAGGACACACGGGATACAAACCGCGATATCTGTTAGTATCATCATATTTTCGGCAAGAACCCAACACGGTTTCGGCCACCATGCGCTTTCACACCAAAGCTTTCGGAAAACTGGTCAGCCCTCCGTACAAAGCAGCTATGTAGGAGGAGGATATGAACGCCAGCCGCCTTTAAATTTGAGACAAAACGTCTTCAATGAAATTTCTCATCGAGACGGGCGCCGAAGTTTCGGTTGTACCCAAACGTCACGGTGAGAGTATGCAACCAAACGCAATGAAACTGGTTGCTGCGAACAATACTACAATTAATACATTCGGCAAACGACAGATAACATTAGATCTCGGCCTACGACGGCCATTTAAGTGGTGTTTCATAATCGCCGACGTTGCGCATCCTATAATAGGTGCCGAATTCCTAAGACACTACGACGTGTTGGTGGATTTAAAAAACAAAGCAAAGAATCGATAACGCATACGCATACGCAAGCGCAATTGCAAACACAAACCAAGGAATTATTTCCAAACAACCAACATAATTTTTTACGAGAACTATGACGGCATTTCAATGTCGTTCGACCAATGCAAACGTCACAGCATGGTCAGCCGCCGGTATTTGTTCCCAAGGATCTGCGCTTTTGTAGCCATGTTTTTCTACGCGACGATACAATTAAAAAGCCGTTGAAAGCACCTTACGACGGACCATACCTGGTTTTTAACAGATACCCCAAGACATACACGATAATGATTTGTTCGAGGCTGGTAACCGTACCCATCGATAGACTTAAGCCAGCTTCTTTCCCAAGAGATGAATTAGCAGCAATAACACAAGCCACAAGTATTGATGCCAGCACATCGACGGATTTTCTGGAAAGGGGGTGGTGTAGTGACTACCCAAATCCCTGCCGCAATATGTGGCAACATCATAGAACAGCTGTGTTTTAGCAACTACAGCCAACGTCTAGTAATACTTTGAATTTCAACGCATAATTTAATTTGGGACTTTCCCTTTTCAGATAAGACATGGTTCTTCTTAGTTTTAGTTTTATTTGAGTTAATAAATATAAAATAAATAAACATATTATCCTATATATCTTTGGTGCGGCCAATATTAGAATACGCTTCGATAATCTGGAACCCTCGTTACCAGACGCACTGTGACTAATTAGAGTCGGTGCAAAAGCAATTCCTAATTTTTGCGCTAAGGGACTTACGATGGGACCCCTCAAGGATTCTTCCTCCCTACTCCTGTCGTTTAAAACTTATTCAGCTCCCTACGTTACGGAGTTATAGGGAGATGGTAGGTGTGTTACTTGTAGGGAGATGGTAGGTGTGTTATTTGTAGTAAAACGTAAAACGCTCGGTTAAATTTTATTTAATGTTCCCTTTCGATCATATGGACATTTTCAACCGCTTCATATAAGCACATGCAGATCGAATTTTGAAATGCACGAACCTCTTCGTTGTCTGTGTACTTACTTCAATAAGCACTACAAAAACATTGATACGTGTGACTCACTCTACGTAATAAAAAAATATCTGCTGACTACCTTAAATACGCAATGATTTGGGTGGGTGGCTTGGAATCACGTCCTTTCCAACCTCCCACTCTTATCACCAGCTCCAGTAACTTTGGGCGGGTGGCTTGGAATAACGTACTTTCCAACCTCCCACGCATCGCAGCCCTACTTGTTATGTGTCAAATATACATCAGCTGCTCGAAATCACGTCCATTCCGACAGCACTAATAATCAATTCCCGTTGCTCGGCATCACAGTCCATTCCGACAACTGATTTAATAATGTATATATGTACATATTTTATAATATAATTTTGTTCAATTTGTATGCTTCTGTTGTTGTTGTTGTTGTAGCAATGCTCGCCCACCTAATAGCCGCGACCGATCACAAATTGTCATCAATATCCTCTAACGGGAGTCCAAGGAAACTTGCCGTTTCAACAGGGGTGGACCATAAGGAAAGGGGTGTTAGAGGCGTTGGTTCCACATTACAATTAAAGAGATAGTTGGTGTCATGTGGGGACACATTGCAAGCAGGGCATACATTTTGTATGTCGGGGTTGATTCTGGATAGGTAAGAGTTTAACCTGTTACAGTATCCAGAACGAAGTTGAGCAAGAGTGACACGCGTTTCCCTGGGGAGTATGCGTTCCTCTTCTGCGAGTTCTGGATATTTTTCTTCAAGTACTGGATTCACCGGGCAATTCCCGACATAAAGGTCCGACGCCTGTCTATGGAGTTCACCAAGGACCTGCTTGTGTTTTTCCGCTTCATACGGCTGGGTTCTCAGGTGCCGTATTTCCTCAAAATGCTTACGGAGATGACTCCTAAGGCCCCTAGGCGGTGCTGGTTCGTCAATCAGATGTCTGTTGGGATGCCCAGGTTTCTGGGTATTCAACAGAAACTGTTTGGTCAGCATCTCATTTCTCTCCCTGATGGGGAGTATTCTCGCCTCATTATGCAGATGGTGTTCTGGGGACATAAGAAGACAGCCCGTGGCGATTCTGAGAGCAGTATTTTGGCAGGCCTGTAGTTTCTTCCAGTGGGTGGTTTTTAGGCTTGGCGACCATATGGGTGACGCGTAGCACGTAATCGGCTGGCTAATTGCTTTGTATGTGGTCAAGAGCGTTTCTTTATCTTTTCCCCAGGTACTGCCAGCAAGGGATTTGAGGATTTTATTACGGCTCTGAATTCTTGGAACAATTGCGGTTGCATGCGCACCAAAATGTAGATCCTGATCAAACGTCACACCCAAGATTTTGGGGTGTAGGACAGTCGGTAGCGTAGTGCCATCGACGTGGATGTTCAATATGGTCGACATTTGGGGCGTCCATGTTGTAAATAAGGTCGCGGAAGATTTAGTCGGTGACAATGCCAGGTTTCGCGAGGCGAAAAAACTGGAGAGATCAGGGAGATAGCCGTTTATTTTATTGCATAGCTCATCGATCTTTGGGCCTGGGCCTGTGGCCATTATTGTGCAGTCATCGGCGTAGGAAACGATTGTGACTCCTTCCGGTGGTGAAGGTAGCTTAGATATGTAGAAATTAAACAAAAGCGGGGATAGGACACCACCCTGTGGCACCCCTTGTTTAATTCTCCTTTGTTTTGATGTTTCGTTTCTGAATTGCACCGATGCCTGCCGACCACCCAGATAATTTGTGGTCCACCTTTTAAGACATGGGGGAAGGGTGGACCCTTCCAGGTCTTGCAGTAACGAGCCATGGTTGACCGTATCAAAAGCTTTTGATAGGTCTAACGCTACGAGTACTGTTCTATGGTGGGGATATTGATTCAAACCGCAATTTATCTGGGTGCTAATGACATTTAGCGCGGAGGTAGTGCTATGGAGTTTTCTGAAGCCATGCTGATGAGGGGCTAGCTGCAAATGTGCTTGGAAATAAGGGAGCAAAATGGCTTCAAGCGTCTTTGCCACTGGCGATAGGAGAGATATCGGACGATATGACTCACCTACGTTAGCTGGTTTCCCAGGCTTTAGTAGCGGGACCACCTTGGCCATTTTCCATTTCTCGGGTATGACAAAGGTGGAAAGAGACAGGTTGAAGACATGCGCTAAATATTTGAAACCCTCTTTTCCTAGGTTTTTAAGCATCGGCATGGCTATGCCGTCTGGGCCCACTGCTTTGGATGGTTTAGCGCGACCAATGGCGTCTTCAACCTCTCTAGCGGTGATGGTAATTGGTGACGCGCTGAGTTTGTGTTTATGTGCGTGTCTATTGGCTCTCCGTCTATCTTTGTCGACCGTAGGATGCATTATATATTGTCGGCAGAAAGCGCTCGCGCATTTTTTCGCATCCGACAGCACCTTATCGCCAAAGGCGATGGAAACTTTGTCTTTGTGCTTAGTCGGATTCGATAGGGACTTTACGGTGGACCAAAGTTTACCTACACCGGTAGAGAGGTTACAACCTCTTAGGTGCTCTTCCCATTTCGCCCGCTTGTGTTCGTCCACAAGCAATCTGATGCGTTGGTTTATATCCCTTATTTGGGGGTCGCCTGGATCAAGCTGTCTTATAAGGTCGCGTTCCCTCGCTAAGCTCGCGGCCTCCGCCGGGAAGTGGGGCCGGATTTCGAGAATTCTCCCGGCAGGAATGAAATGTGCCGAGGCGGATTCAATGACCTTACGGAAGGCACGCTCCCCTTGGCGGGCATCAGTCGGGATAGGGAGGGCAGCAAAGCTGCTGTCTGTTGCAGATTTATATTCTTCCCACTTTCCTTTTTTGAAGTTTATGAAAGTGCGTTTTTCGGTGACGATGAAGTCGGCGGTACGCTCGAACGAAATAAGTATGGGCAGGTGGTCGGATGCCAATGTTACCATCGGCTGCCAGTTGACGCAGTTTACGAGTTCTGCGCTCACGATTGAGATATCTGGCGAGCTATGACAGCTTCCTACCATACGTGTGGGGGCGTCTCTGTTTATTGTGCAGAACGTCGTTTCGTCTATTTGATCCGCCAACATCTCACCCCTACTGTCCGCCCGCAAGTTTGAATGCCATAGGTCGTGATGGGCATTGAAATCGCCTAAGATAATGCGATTGTTGCCAGTGAGTAAGGCCTCGATATTAGGGTGGTATCCACCGGGGCAACAGGTGACAGGAGGGATGTAGATGTTGATGATTTCTAGATTTGCATCGCATGACCGGACAGATAGGCCTTGACGTTCTAAGACATTGTCACTGCGGTCGATGCCAGGATCAAATATATGATATTGCACAGAGTGGTGTATAATAAACGCGAGGCCGCCTCCATTTCCGCTCTCGCGGTCTTTCCTGTGGACATTATAACCAGAGCAGGCCTGCAATGCAGATCTTGCTGTGAGTTTAGTCTCTTGAATCGCAGCAATGCGGATGTTGTGCCGCTTCATGAAATCGACTATCTCCGTAATCTTCCCAGTTAGTCCATTACAGTTGAACTGCAGAATTCTGAAGTGCATGAGGGGTGACGCCGCCACTCTAGGGGTAAGTGAGGGGTGACTACGCCTAGGTTGTGGAAGGCCAGGACGCAATTGCTGTTGTGGCCTTGGGACTGGGCGCCCTTGGGCAAGCATTGGGGTACCCGGATGATTTGGGTTTGCGACCTGGCAACATAGCGCGATGAAACCCGTTGAGGGGTTGCCGTCGCGGAGACCAGAACATCTAGGAAAGTGGCACCACCCAAGGCAGGAGCTGCATTGAGCGGAAGTCGCAAACCTATATATTCTGTGCTGGCAGACGGTGCAAACGGAGGCAGGGACTAAGAGTCTGTTTCCCTGACCTGCACGATTGCTGCCAGAAAAGAGGGGGGGAGAAGAAGACGGGGGCAGGGGCTGATGCTCAGCATTGCTACCAGCTCTACTACGAAGGTAGTAGTTATGAGTGGTATCAGCTGTTTGAGTTGTTGGCGCCGTGGGGCGCGAGCAGCAGCGGATACTTGTGGCTTGCTGAGCAGCGAAGCTGCTGGAAGGTAGTGGGGATACGCTTAGGCGTAGACTACGGGACGCCCTTGGGCGTGAGCAGCAAGGAGCCACAAAAGATTTATAAAAGTTATTTGGACGTCGGGTTTTGGGATCAAGCCCAGAACAACCTGTCCGATGCAACCATCCCTTGCACGAGACACACTGAACAGAGTATGACCGTCCTAAAAAGATTCTTTTCTGGCAAATGCAGCAAAACCATTTCTCAGGACCGGGGTCAGGAGACGGACCCGGATTGGGTTCGATACCTTCCCGGAGTAAGAGAATATGTAGCAGTCCTGCTGCAAGGAGCTGCTGGGAGGATGACAATTTGTGGGAGGGACGAAACAAATTAAATGGGGTCACACTGAAATGACAGTCCTTGGTCGGGA
Source organism: Eurosta solidaginis (assembly GCF_040869045.1). Taxonomy (NCBI): domain Eukaryota; kingdom Metazoa; phylum Arthropoda; class Insecta; order Diptera; family Tephritidae; genus Eurosta; species Eurosta solidaginis. The sequence continues at coordinate 61,017,204 of NC_090321.1, forward strand.
AAAATCCCGAGTCGCTCCGGTACATAGAACCGACTGCCTTGGGAAGCGTTTGTATGCTTCTGTAATTTATCTGTAATCCGTACTTTATTTAGTCTGATTAATTGTTCAATTTATAGACTAATAAATAAATAAATAAATATCAAAACACATTGCATTTATTCTCAGATAGGGTAGTTTTAAAACAATGTCTGTGATTGGCATTTTTGCATACAATTCTGCGGTAAGGCATTTTTGATAGGACAGCCGATATAGGGTGATATTCTAGACAGTAGTCAATATATGTGACCCGGTCTATGAAAAGATGGCTTTTGACTAAAAAAAAAACAGCTCTTAACAGCTGTTTCTCGCAATTTCTTTTTTGAGTCATAAGCCACCTTTTCATATACCGGGCCACATATAGTTTATTCAAGGTTTTCTAGAATTTTCTTGATCACATTTTAATGCACTTTGTTGTATTTTTTCAGTATAATCCATCAGGCGGCAATTCGGATTCAGATGGTGCCCGTGGTGGTCGCAAGCAAGTAGCGCGTGGCGGTCGTGGTGGAAGACCTGCACGTAAAAGTTTTAAGAAGAATTCTGATTCCGAGGAAGAGGAGCTATCAGATGCTGACAGTGATGTGAGAGGAAATAGATATTTTTTAAATTTTTTTATTGTTAAAATGATTGATTTGCTTGAAATTTGAATTAAGAAGAATAATGTTTGAACTTTTAGGAAAATATGTATATTTTGTTGGGAATCAAAACACTTAAGTTTTAACATTTAGTATAATATGCCAAAAATTTGTTTCACGTAATACGCAGGTGCCGAAACGTAAACGCTCTACATCTGGTAAACGTGGCCGACCTTCAGCAGGTTCAGCCAATAAACGTGGCTCGCGTGGGCGTAACGCTAAACCATCTAAATCGCATAAGCGCAAAGATTCGGAGAGTGAGGAAGAGGAAATTTCTGAAGAAGAGGAAGAGGAGTTGTCTGATCTTGGCAGCGATCACAGTGAGGTAATAAATATAGTTTAAAAAACTAAAAAAACACGCAATTATGGTGCCCTTTTAGTATCTACAAACCACTTGGATAGTACAGAGGTTCGTGGTTCCGCTATTAATCACAACTTGTTTAGTAGCGAGTTTTCAATAAATTGCGTTAAATGGGTCTAACTTTCCTTTGCGCGCCTAGCCTAGATAGTTACAAACAAGCCTACATACAAGGGGTCCTCATGGAACTTGGTGGTGAGGAGGGAGGGATGGTCTGAAGGTTTATTGTGGCCATATAAATCGTTCCCGAGATGGTCGGGCTAACACCTTAATGGTGCTGTGTTACCGGAGCGTACCAGATCTGTATACGGCAAAGGACCATCACACCGATAACGCTCCCCAAAGCCTTCGGGAGTAACCTTATCGCTACAACAACAACAACAACAACAAGGGAAGCTAATACAAGCGTGTTAAAAACAAGAACCTTTTTGCCACTGAAATTTGTCTGAATTAGTATAAAAGACCCTCAATTGTGCTATTTTTAATTATTGTGCAAAATATTCATTTCGGGAGCCTCTGTGGTGGGGTGGTAGCGTGCTCTGCCTACCACACTGAAGATACCAGGTTCAGCTCCCGGTCAAAGCAACATCAAACATTTAGAAACAAGTTTTTTCAATTAGAAAAAAGATTTTCTACGCCCTTCGGCAGTGATTTTGCAAACACTTCAAGAGTATTTCTGTCATGAAAAGCTTCTCAGTGAAAACTCATCTGTCGTGCAGATTGCGTTCGGAGTAGGCCTAAAACATGTAGCGCCTGCCCCGCCAATTTTTAGGAAAAATTAAAAAGCAGCACGACGCAAATTGGAAGAGGAATCTCAGCTTAAATTCTATTTCTGATTAGAAAGTTTAAAATTCATACGTGATTGCGGCGCACAACGAGTCAGTATTAAAGAAATCTAAGAGATAACCCTCGATACACATTGTTGCTGATTATGATCAATTTGTTTCTTTATATATCCAAAATTCATTATTCACATTATTCGATTATTGTAGGTCTTTTCACTGGTCATGTTTGTATTGGACCACATGCGGAAAGGATTGGCGCTCCATTTAATGCTTATTGTAGAAGCTGCGGCAACGAAGAGGAGCCTGAAACTATTAGGCATCTATTCTAAGAGCCTGAAACTGTTAGGCATCTATTCTGCGAATGTCTAACGCTCGGTAGAAGAAGGCAATGTTTTATGGGCAAGATGTTTCTCGTAGATCTGACTGATATAGCTGAGGTCAATACACGACGCTTAGTTAGCTTCACAAACTCACCGAAGTGGTTTGATTAGGAGAGTAAGAACAAATCAATGTGGTTTCACAATGGGCCTATAAAGGCCTAATTGTGCCGCTCCTATGTGGACGGCAGCCACTTGAACTTAACCTAACCTATTCGATTGTGTGAACACTATGTAAATAGATAAATGTAAGGCGCGATAACCTCCAAATAGATTTTAGGCACTATGTATTCTAGACTGGGTTGGTCCCAATACAAAAAAAAAGTTGCTAATTTCCGCCCCTAGATTTAAAGATTATGTTGAGACGATTTCGGAAAACGACTTCATAGCTTAAAAGGACATTAAACGGAAATGTGAAGCTTCTCAAGGCCAAAATAATGACTAGTCAATTTTAACAATCGGACTTCAAATAACCAAGTTCCAACGAAAAACCCGTTTCGGCCAAAATAATGACATATCAATTTTAACAATCGGACGGTCAAATAACCAAGTTTCAATGAAAAACCCGTTTCGGCTGTATTTCGAAGGATCCAAAAAATTAAAAAAAAAAATTTTTCAAAACCCTCTCAACATAATCTTTAACAAAAAAATTAATTTTTGTATGCTAAAAATATTTTTCAGCCACTTTGAAAATTAGATATGTTAAAATTTAATATTTGAAAAATATAAAAAGAAATAAGCCAGATTAATAGGTTGGGTCTAAAACTTTGCCAGGTCATTGCAAAATAATTTGTTCTTTTTAAATTGGGAAAAATATTCTTGAGGCACTTTGGAAATTAAATATTAAATTTTAACATATCTAATTTTCAAAGTGCCCCAAAAACATTTTTTCAATTAAAAAAAAATTATTTTGCAATGACCTGGCAAAGTTTTAGACCCAACCTATTAATCTGGCTTATTTCTTTTTATATTTTTCAAATATTAAATTTTAACATATTTAATTTTCAAAGTGCCTCAAAAATTTTTTTCCATTAAAAAAAAATTATTTTGCAATGGCCTGGCAAAGTTTTAGACCCAACCTAATAATCTGGTTTATTTCTTTTTATATTTTTCAAATATTAAATTTTAAAATATCTAATTTTCAAAATGCCTCAAAAACATTTTTTCAATAAAAAAAAAAATTTTTTTGCAATGACCTGGCAAAGTTTTAGGCCCAACCTAATAATCTGGCTTATTTATTTTTACATTTTTCAAATATTAAATTTTAACATATCTAATTTTCAAAATGCCTCAAAAACATTTTTTCAATTAAAAAAAAAATTATTTTGCAATGACCTGGCCCAACCTAATAATCTGCCTTATTTATTTTTATATTTTTCAAATATTAAATTTTAACATATCTAATTTTCAGTGCTTCAAAAACATTTTTTCAATTAAAAAAAAAATTATTTTGCAATGACCTGGCAAAGTTTTAGCCCCAAACTAATAATCTGGCTTATTTATTTTTATATTTTTCAAACATTAAATTTTAACATATCTAATTTTGAAAATGCCTCAAAAACATTTTTTCAATTAAAAAAAAATTATTTTGCAATGACCTGGCCCGACCCAATAATCTGGCTTATTTCTTTTATATTTTTCAAATATTAAATTTTAACATATCTAATTTTCAAAATGCCTCAAAAACATTTTTTCAATTAAAAAAAAATTATTTTGCAATGACCTGGCCCGACCTAATAATCTGGCTTATTTCTTTTATATTTTTCAAATATTAAATTTTAACATATCTAATTTTCAAAATGCCTCAAAAACATTTTTTCAATTAAAAAAAAATTATTTTGCAATGACCTGGCCCAATCTAATAGTCTGGCTTATTTCTTTTTATATTTTTCAAATATTAAATTTTAACATATCTAATTTTCAAAGTGCCTCAAAAACATTTTTTCAATTAAAAAAAAATTATTTTGCAATGACCTGGCCCAACCTAATAATCTGGCTTATTTCTTTTATATTTTTCAAATATTAATTTTAACATACATATCTAATTATCAAAGTGCCCCAAAAACATTTTTTCAATAAAAAAAAATTATTTTGCAATGACCTGGCAAAGTTTTAGGCCCATCCTAATAATCTGGCTTATTTATTTTTATATTTTTCAAATATTAAATTTTAACATATCTAATTTTCAAAATGCCTCAAAAACATTTTTTCAATTAAAAAAAATTATTTTGCAATGACCTGGCCCAATCTAATAGTCTGGCTTATTTCTTTTTATATTTTTCAAATATTAAATTTTAACATATCTAATTTTCAAAGTGCCTCAAAAACATTTTTTCAATAAAAAAAAAATTATTTTGCAATGACCTGGCCCAACCTAATAATCTGGCTTATTTATTTTTATATTTTTCAAATATTAAATTTTAACATATCTAATTTTCAAAATGCCTCAAAAACATTTTTTCAATTAAAAAACAATTATTTTGCAATGACCTGGCCCAACCTAATAATCTGGCTTATTTATTTTTATATTTTTCAAATATTAAATTTTAACATATCTAATTTTCAAAATGCCTCAAAAACATTTTTTCAATTAAAAAAAAAAATTATTTTGCAATGACCTGGCCCAACCTAATAATCTGGCTTATTTCTTTTTATATTTTTCAAATATTAAATTTTAACATATCTAATTTTCAAAGTGCCTCAAAAAAATTTTTTCAATAAAAAAAAAAATTATTTTGCAATGACCTGGCAAAGTTTTAGGCCCAACCTAATAATCTGGCTTATTTCTTTTTATATTTTTCAAATATTAAATTTTAACATATTTAATTTTCAAAGGGCCTCAAAAACATTTTTAGCATACAAAAATTAATTTTTTTGTTATATTCAAGGGTTATTTCAGCCCCGTCACCCCTTAGCCAGTTCTGCGTTTCTATATTTAGATACCTTTAAAAAAGCACTATACATAATTTTCATTGTGCCTCAAATACCTGCTCAAAAATACTTACCAACTCTTAGACTATGCGGACCGGCCAAGTTCAACTAAGCTATTGTTTGATATACCTTAACAAATTACTATGAATTTTATTGCTTGAATCGATTATCATATTTCTTTCATATTTCACCTTGTTTTCTTTGCTTTAATGTGTTCAATCGATATTTTGAATTTTCAGGAGAAAGAAGAGTCAAAGAAGTTCAAGAAACCCTCAGCACCTGTGAAAAATGCTAAATCTAATAACAAAGCTAAGACGCCAGTTAAAGGAAAAGGTATATATATTTATGACATAAATCTTATTTTTTATTCTGAAATATTTTTATTATAATAAATATTTTTTTATAATAACCCTATTTTATTTATAAAAATTCCATCAGCTTCTGGACGGCAGAAAAAGGCGAGCAAAAGAGATGAGTCAGATGATGAGGATGAGCCGCTAACTAAGAAAGGCAAAGCGACATTCCCCACGGTAAGATACTGTAACATTTTATTAAAAACAAGCACAAATTAACCGAAATATATCCCAATTTTTTTAGGATGAACAAATACGCAATTATGTCAAAGAAATTTTAGATAAAGCCAATCTCGAAGAGATCACAATGAAAACTGTTTGCAAGCAAGTCTATGCAAAATATCCTGATTTCGATTTAACAGATAAAAAGGACTTTATAAAAGCTACAGTGAAAGCGGTAAGTTTTAACAAAACTTGTATGTTAGAGTTGTTAAGGTATGCAATCACCCCGGAATGCAATCCATGCATTTGGATTGCAGCCTTCATTCCTTTTTATAAGCCTTTATTTACTTTTACTTGGCTGTTGTTTGTAATCAAATCTTGCAAGTTAAATTTGATACACTTCCCGGTGTCCGATTGAGCTGAAATTTTGCACACATGTATAACTCCGATGACAATGCAATATTACTTTGCGAGAATTCGATAAATTAATCGATAACAGAGTTATCGGTAAAGATTTGTGTTCACAAGGGAATAAAAGCCTAAGTCCTTTGTTTAGAGGGATGGTGAATAACCTACAGCGGCTCAGGAATGAGGTAACGCTTTGTTTGTGTATACAACGAACGTAGAAGTTAGGCTGTTATCGCTCAATGTTGCATACTTTTCTGCGCACTTGATTTTGTTTTACAGATTTAACCCACAGAGCAGAGATCTGCAATAATTAGTTCTAAACTGAACGGGACATAGGCAAAGCCACAATAAAATATTGTTACGAATATTAGCAAAACTAAGGGGCGCTGCCATCTCTAGGCCGATGCTAAGCAGTGACGTGAATTCACATCAATAATTCAATCATTATGTATCTACATAAACGAATCAATAATTGCGTCTACACATATGTACGTATACGAGCAGCGGAGAAGCAATGCACAATCACATGCATATATCTTATCTGAGTTGTCACAAGTATTTGTATTTGTATTTTGTATTTTATTAAATTTTTTCCTAACAACAATTTGACAAAATTATTTTATAGTGCTAGTCAGAACAGTGACAGAACAATGGCGAAAATTCAAAAAATGTTTCAATAACTTAGATAAACAATAGATAATTTGTAAAATAAGACTTAATGGTTACAATAAATTTTAAGGAGCTTAGCCTAGGGACACAGAACAGAAATAAGAATAGAGGGGACATTGCAAGGGTAGGTAGTACAGTAATAATATTAGGTTCTATCCTTTGAGGAAATAGGAGGTGGCAAGAAAAACGGATAGAAGATCAGTAAAGAGAGTCAGTTGAAGAAGGAGAGGTGAGTCAATTAAAGAACAAAAAGATTAATTCTTTTTTGAAATGCAGTGCATTACTTATTTGTCTTATTCTGGCTGGAAGGGAGTTCCAAAGACGGATCGAAGTAACGAAGTATTGGCGTTCAGAAATTAGCATACGGTGCTTAACATGTGCAAGAACCATTGTCCTCGTAGAATGAAGAAATTGAAGCCTTCGATATAGGTAATAAGGCTCCTTCGTGTAGGTTATCTTATGCAAGGTAATAAGTGTTCTAAACTTTAAAAGATTGTCAAAAGAAATGTCTAGCAACTTTGAAGAATAACAGGAAACGTGATCAAGTCTATTCAGCCCGTAAACGTATCTAGCAATGTTATTGTAGGCAACATTAAGCTTCTTTTTACTCACAGCGTCACTGTTAGAAAAAATCTCACAGCCGTAGAGGAGCGTAGGTATTAAGTACGCTTTGGATAAAAGTAGTCGAATATGTAGCGGAGTGAAATACTGTGTCAACCACAGTGTACGGAGCATACCGTACACTTTTCCTACGGTTATAAAGATATGGTCTCTCTAGGACAATGGTTCCTAACCTTTTCTAGGCCAGGGACCACTTTTACCTTTCTGTTGGTGCCAGGGACTACTAGTTAAGTAGGTATAATAAAAAAATTTAAAAATCAAATTGAACTTTATTTAAAACCTCAATGGGTATTTATGTACACAAAAATAAATTTAAAAAATGTTCGGTAATTTGGTATCAATGTGATTTTTGAGCTTGTATATTCTGTACGAGCTCGTGGATCCTCGGACTAATGCTGCTTAAAGCTACACGCAGATCATCACTTACTTCCAAACGATTCCTTGCCTTGTTTTTAATTACCATCAAAGCAGAAAATCCCTGCTCACATAAATAAGTCGTTGAAAAACATATCAAATAACGCAAGGCAATTTCTCGAAGTTTGTTATAAAAAATTGCTTTTTTACACCAAAGCGACTCTATTGAATTCGATTCAAAAGCATCCTTGCAGTTTCTGTCATTTTGGAGTTCTATCAGTTCTTCCTGGATTCCTTCAGCAACTTCACTTACGTTCATGGTAAAAGGGCTACGAATCAGTTTTTGATCAACTATAGCTTCTTCGGCATATCCTGGGAAGTAACGATTGAATTCATCAATCAACATTTGTAAATGAGTTTTAATGTTTTTTTGGATATTTGCTACACTCGAGCCATACTTTTTGTCTTCCACAAGAGTTTTAAATGTCGCAAACGCAGAATAATTTTTTTCTTCAAGTTATAAAAGCTCGAAGTTTGTCTTCAAAAATGAATATATTTCCGACGTTTTGTAATTGTTTATTTCCGGAACCTTGCAGTTGCATATTCAGTTTATTCAAATGTTCGAAAATGTCCACAAGATAAGCCAAATTTAGCTGACACGTTGGATTAGTAAACTGTTTTGAAATATCATTCATTTTTTTATCAACCAGAAATATCTCAACCTCTGCCCTTAGTTCGTACAATCTTGCCAACATATTACCTTTCGAAAGCCATCGAACTTCTGTGTGAAAAAGAAGTGCTTCATGGTTAGACTCCATATCAGTGCACAACTTTTTGAAAAGGCGTGTATTTAATGCGCTGCTTTTAATTACATTCACAACTTTTATGGCCATTTGCAATGTATCATTAAGGCATACGGGTAAAGTCTTAGAAGCTAATGCCTGGCGATGAATTAAGCAATGTGACGTTATTACATTGGGATTTTTCTGTTTAACTAAAGTCGACAAACCAGAACGTGAACCTAACATTGCTGGAGCACCATCAGTGCAGAGAGAAACGAGGTGATCCCACATCAGATTATGCTTACCAAAATATTCCGCTATTGAATTCATGACGTCCATACCTTTCGATGTTGTTTCCAGCTCCCGTGAAATCAATAATTCTTCTTTAATTACGTTTTCATCTAAAAAGCGAACAAATACCAGTAGTTGACAACAATTTGAAATATCGGTCGATTCATCACACTGCAAAGCGAAAAATGGAGATTTTTTGATTTTTGAAACAAGTTGCTCCTCTATATCATTTGACATTAGCTCAATTCGGGCTTTGACGGTGTTATTGGACAGAGGTATATCCTGAATTTTTTTCTTGGCCTCTAATCCCAGTACTTCTTCGACGGCTTTGATCATACAGGGTTTCACAAGCGTTTCCCCGATTGTATGAGGTTTTTTAGATTGTGCTATCAATTTAGAAATCTCAAACGAAGCTACTAATGATTTTTGTGAAGCTGAAAATCTCGTACCACTAGGTCCGAGTTTCATTTTTTTTAGGTTTTCTAATTTTCCTTCAAAGAATTCTACTGGACGGTCAGACAAATTCGGTTGTACCGTGTCTAAGTGGCGTTTTAACTTCGCCGGTTTTAAAGCTTCATTTGCGAGGACAGTTGAGCATATAACACACTGTGGTTTTATTTCTCCCTTATTTTCTATCGAGGTAAATCCAAACTTTATGTAGTTACTGTCGTATTTTCTCTTGGGCGCCATGTCCTTAAAATAAAATTTAAAAAAAAATAGAGCTAAATACAAACTAGGAAAAAAAACCGTAAGTTCAGACATTATAAAAAATATTTATCATGGTGTTACACTACGATCACACTGCAACCGACTTCTGTCGTCCATCAGCAAACACACATCCGCACACATGTGTTTTAAATGTGCTCGCAAGTTTCATTCGATTTCACCCGAATGTAAACAAACTTTTGCTCGTCCGTGCAAATAGAACGCGCTCGAATTTGCCGGCCGTGCCGGACTACAAAAATCGGTTGCAGTGTGCGCGTAGCCTAAGCTAGCTTCTCCCGTGACACAACAAATCCAAGTAAGTAGCTCTCTCGTGACAAATGCATAACCAAGTAAGCAGGTGGAAAACTAATCGATACTTACTTGTTTTGGTTTTGTCACGGGAGGTACTTATTTTTTATATAACACAAAAACAAAAAAAAATGTACTACGAACCCACGAATAACAAATCTTTGCACTAGAATTATCAATTCGACTTTTAGAAGTTCATAAACATTTAAAGTCGTGACCTCTAGTTATCTAACCGATAGTGTTCTTACAAGGAACATCAGCTGTTCTTCCTTGCATGGAATAGGTAACCTTGTAATTGAACCATGTTACTTCACATGTGCATATGCATATACCTATACTGATGTTTCATTAAAATTACGATATCATATCAAATCATATACAAATCACAACAGCAATTTGATATGCACTGATTCAACACCATTTACACATAATCGTGAGCTCACTTAAACAGAAATATACGCTTTTAAGATGTACATGGTATTCCAGAAATCGAAGTTTTTTAGACCAACGAAAACAATTTAATTAAAATGTCTACTTACCTGTACCATTAACGGACAAATTCAAAAAATAAAGTTAAGAACAACGATCATTAATGATCAATTCCCTTCCTCACACAGTAAAGTAATACGAAATGCTATTACAGAAACTGAAATATAACAAATGACTGGGTTAGTTATGAGCGACGCACTGTTTTTTCAGTATCAGTGAAGAGAGTGACTGCTACCTTCAATAGCTGTTACTTTTTATGAAAATCACAATCGCTATTCCGATTTCACTTATGTATTCTTATTTTATGGAGGGGGGTCCTACAGCAGCGAAATTTGGCATAATAACTTTTTTGGTAATACGATTTGGCATTAGGCTCAAATTACAGAAACAAAATACATGGAAAATAAATATTTATATGTGGAGCAACCGTTATTTTGCCATGCCATATGTGGATAGTTTTTGTTTACCAACCGTTAAATTTCAAATCATTCGCGGACCATATTTTGGCTTCCGCGGACCACCGGTGGTCCGCGGACCACCGGTTGGGAACCATTGCTCTAGGACAATGTTTTGTTAAAAACTATGCCAAGATTTCTTGCCGTGTCAACATAATCTATAACAGAATTTTCAAACATAATATTGTTTAAGCCATTTGTAGCTAGCGGCTTTCTACGGATAACAATGCACTTCGACTTTCTAGAATTTAGACATAAACCATTCATGGAAGCCCATACACGTATTTGACTAAGGTCTTGATTCAAGTTACATATACATAAACTCATACAATCGACAGGACAGCACGTATACAATTGAACATCGTCAGCATAGATGGGGACGTCACAATACTTAAGAACACGAGGCAGGTCATTAATGTACAATACAAACAACAAAGGACCAAGGATTGACCCTTGGGGTACACCACGCGAAACATCAAACAAGATCTGATTAGGTTGGTTGCATGACTGGAAAAATTAAACATGTTTTCCAGCTTTTTACATAGTAGGGTATGGTCAACAGAGTCAAAGGCTTTAGAGTGGTCAATAAGGGTTAGGAAAGCCGTAAAGTTATCATCAATGCGCTCCCGTATATCTTCTACCACAGAAATAAGTGCCGTAGTACAGCTCCTTTTTGGTCTGAAACCGGACTGATGGTCCGTTAAAAGTTTATTTGCATGCACATATGTGGCGATCTGCCCATGTAGGATGCGCTCAACGACCTTCGAAAGAAAAGGCAGTATGGCTATCCGCCTGTACTCTTTGTTTTGTTTGGGAATGGGGATAATTTTAACAGCTTTCCAACATTTTGGAAAGACAGAGGTGGTTAGGATATAGTTTATTAAATAGGTTATATGGGGCAGGATTACGGGTAGAATAATTTTCACAAATTTTGCACATATTCCGTCTAAGCCTATAGCGGTGGACTTCATAGAAAGTATGGCTTTCACACCATCACAATCATCGACACGAACAAACTCGAGAGGACTAGCATCAACATTTACACGATCACCGTAGTTGTCAATACATACATTAGCAGCCGAGGGAGGTAACTTTAAAAAACTATCATTGATATCGTTAACATCTACATCAGGGGGGACAGAGAGATCGGCCTTGGATTTGCCAATTCCAATTTTCTTGATCCTATTCCAAGTTTCTTTTGAATTTAAAGCGGTGCTGAACTTATTTTCGTAGAAATGTACTTTAGCCGATCTTATGGCTTTATTGGCAGTGACTCGTGCAGCTTTGAAGCGCATGTGCATTTCCACAGTTCTGTATCTTTTCCACCGGGAGTAAGCTAGATTACGCAAGTGAATTAGATGCATAATACTGGCGAACCATGGATTGCTATTGTGTTTCGTCACCTTAAGTTTCGTAGGAACGTGGTCGTCGAAGAGCTTATTTATACTGTCTTGAAGGAATTTAGCTTGCCCATCCACCGATGCCATCGTTCGAATCAATCTCCAGTCGACAGACTCCACTGCTTCAGCAAGTGCACTATAATTTATGTGGTTCTTACCCCACTCGAACCTGCCTTCTAATTAAACGCACACACGATTTATGTTTTAACATGTATTTAATATTAATTCGTTATTACAGGTATTTATTAAATGGTGTTAAATTAAATTGGAGTAGTTTAAGTTGGCTAGGTAGGTAGGTAGGTAGGTTGAACTGGCCGGTCCATGAGGACCTCACATAGACTGATTGAGTCCGTAGTGTTACCAGAAGTTTTTTTTAACGACCAAACTGAAAACCCCTATCAAAAACCAGGACCTATGTTATAAAATAACTCCGTCCTCTTGGCAAATACTAGAAGCTTCCTAGGACTTAAGCCACTTGCTGCTTCTAGATCTGACAGCTGTATCACTCCTAATAGCTGGAGTCTTAGCCTGGCAAGTGCAGGGCAAGAGCACAGAACGTGCTCGATCGTTTCCTCCTCCAACACGCACTTCCTACATCTGCTATCACTGACCAAGCCTAGTTTAAAGGCATGTGACGCCAGAAGGCAGTGTCCAGTCAGAAAACCCGTCACGAGTCTACAGTCCTCTCTTTTTAATGATAGGAACAACTGTGTTAGTCTAAGGTTGTAAGACCTACACATAATCTTCGACACTTTACAGCCCCGCGCTTGAACCCACGCCTTTCCCGCTTGGTCGATCATGTGCACCTCTCGACTTCGCTTAATCTCGCCCAATCTAATTGGGACATCTACGGAGCAAGCTTCAAGGGATGCGCCCTTTTTAGCTAGTTCGTCCGTTTTTTCATTCCCATCTATTCCCATATGCCCTTGGACCCAATATAGATGTATGGTTCTCCCTGTCCCGATTCTCTCCAGAGACTGCTTACACTCTAACACGCATTTAGATGCTGTGCTATGCGAGGTTATTGCCTTAATTGCTGCTTGACTGTCAATATAAAAGTTAACACGGTTGCAGCTTAATCTATTCTCTTCCAGGGTTTCTACTGCTTTGGTTACGGCTAATATTTCCGCTTGGAAAACGCTGCAGTAATCCGGCAGCCTGTAGGATCTGCTTATTTCCGGATCAGCGCAGTATACCGCAGACCCTACTCCTTCCACTACTTTGGAACCATCAGTGTACACATGTATCGCCTCGTCCGCCATTTGCGCACCCTTGCGCCAACCGTCCACCTCTATTGTGGCCTTAAGATCTCCCTCGAAGCGCAGATAGGGAATCATGTAGTCTGTTCGTCTTGCGATTGATGACGCTATACTACTATGGCCATATGGTCGGCGCTCAAGCTGCCCCGAAGCACCGAGCCTGGTTGCGGTCGTTAACGCTTTGTTCTTTGCTACCTGGTCTACAGGTGGGATGTGCAAAATGGCATACAGTGCGGCCGTCGGGGTTGTTTTCAGGGCTCCCGTAATGCTAAGCATCGATAGTCTGCATACCCCCTCTAATTTTTTTAGGTATGTTGTTTTTTGTGTGGCTTTCCACCAAACAAGAACTCCATACTATAGAATAGGGCTTACAATCGCTGTAAAAATCCAATGAGAAAGAGAGAACGATAGGCCCCACGTACACCCCAGCATTCTTTTACATGCATAGAGTGTCGTTGAGGCCTTCTTGACCCTCTCCTCCACGTTGAGCTTCCACGACAGCTTACTGTCTAGGATGATTCCTAAATATTTTGTGCTTAAGTTGGCTAACTTTACCATAGAATATATTTCAAGTTGAACAAATTAGCTGAACGAAAAGTATTGCACGACCGACGAGTTATTAACGACTGACTTCTATTCAATTCTATTATATTCTCTATTCCTCGTTCGTATGACGCTTGCTCCGCCGTGGTGTTGCCACGCTGTCAGGATTAATTCCCACATTCGGCCGTCCTGATGGGTTATTGGACCCCAATGACGAACCCCAAGGCTTCACAAACTCGCATACGGTGGTTGTTTTATTTGGTCCCTCGCCATTTCCTAGTTTTCTCACCCCATATCGCCCGTGATTTAACTTAGTGGTTATCTCATACGGTCCTAAATACTTGGCTTTTAACTTCGTATTGGTTCCAAATTGTGTTTTCTTTATGGCAACCAATTCTCCCACTGCATATTCTTTTTCTTTCTTTCGTTTCTTGTTAAATTTTTCTTATTTTCGGTCTGAATTTTATTTATATTTTCCTGCGCTTGCTCTCTTATCATTTCCCTCTCTAAATTTAATTCATCAATGTTTAACTCATCATATAATTCCCTTAAATCTGGATAATCTGTTCTACGCATATCTAATCCTGTGAGAACTTTAAACGGAGTTGCTTTCGTACTGTTTATAATCTGTTGAACTTTGTCGACGTGACTGTACCAGTGAGCTGGATTGCTGTGACATAGTTTTGAAATCATGGGTATGACTATCTTGTGAACCCGCTCCACCTGCCCGTTACCGCGAGGTACCCCCGTCGCTATTTGCAAATGTTGTATATTCTCACGCTCACAGTACTCTCTAAACAAGTTCGATGTAAACGTACTTCCCCTATCCGACACGATTCGCTTCGGGTTTCCGAAAGTCGCCGCCCGTTTTTGTAGCCGCTCAACTACTTCCTCTGACCCAGTGCCGATCTTCTCCATCCCTTTGCAATAGCACTGCTCCATATCCATACTTCGAGGCGTCTGCGTGGACCTCAGTATCCGCCGTCGGATTATACAGCCTTAAAGCGGGTGCGTTCGTCAGAGCCCCTTTCAACTCTTGGATTGCTATCAGATGTTCATCAGTCAGAACAAACTTCGCATCATTTCTAAGTAAATCTGTCAATGGCTTAGCTACCGTTGCGTAATTACCCACAAACCGCCTGAAAAATTACGTAAGCCCCAAGAACCGTTGAATTTCCTTTTTGCTTGACGGTATCGGAAAGTTTTCAACTGCTCTGGTTTTTTCACTAGACGGTAGAATTTTCCCCATTTCGTCGATGCATCCCAGAAAATTTATTTGTCGCTTCAGAAATTGGCATTTTGCCCATTGTATATTTAAACCATATTCGCTTGCGCGCTCTAGAACCAACTTGAGTTTTTGTATACCCTCGTATTCGCCTTTAGACGGAATAACAATATCGTCCGTGTATATAATTACCGTACCGTCCCTCAATAAATTATGAAAAATTGATTGTACGTACTGACAAAATACCGCAGGTGAATTCGATATACCAAAAGGTACGAAACAAAATTCATACTGGCCAGTTTGTGTCACGAATGAAGTATATTTTCTGGAAGCTCGCTCTATAGGAACGTGAAAGAATCCATCTTTCAGATCCAAAGTTGTGAACACTAACGCATCGTACAACTTGTCAAGCACTTCATCGACAACTGTCATAGGAAAATTGTCCCGTATTATTTTCTCGTTTGTTTTCCTATAGTCTACACATAATCTTTTCGATCCGTTTTTCTTAGTAGTGAGTACTATCGGAGAGGCGTATTCGGACGAACTCTTTTGTATAATAACTTCTTCCGACCAGATAGTAATTTGCTCGTCTACCCATTTTTGGTCTGCAAAAGTCATTCTACGTGGACGCTGATAAACGGGTATTTCATCTGTTAGTATCAGTTTCATTTCCACTGGTGAATTTCTAGATTTCCTAGGCATATAATTGCTTATCAATGCCTCGATTTCTTTTACGTAATTTTCCCCAATGTTCGACAGATCGACATTCTCTTGCTCGACGCCTTCTGTCGCATCCTGTGCCAAACATAACGTTTCAAACTCTTTAAGCCAAATCTCATTGAAGTTAGTGTTATCCCCACCATCTTCAATCACACGCTGATCGTCCACAGAAGTGATGTTGCTACCAACTACCACAGCAGATGGCACGATTGATACCTCCGTATCATCTATCGCTCTTGGCCTCACCACCTCTTCCTGACGCTTACATTCCACCGCAACCGCAGCTACGGCACCTATCAATGACTTAAAATGGATTTGGTCTTCTTTTATTACGAATTCAAATTTCCTTAAAAGGTCACACCCAATAATCGCCGCATATGGTACGTCTCTTTCCCTAACCACATGGAACCGTACTTGTAGAACTGCCTCGTCTACCTTTATTTCCGAATAAAAGCAACCCAGTGTCGTGAGTTGACCTTTTCCTACCCCGCTTAGATGTAGTTTCTCCCGGTCTAGCTCCACATCACCTAGCATTAGGAGTGTGTCATACCTCATTATGCTATATTTGCTTCCGGTATCGACCAAAGCAGAAAACGTAGTATTATTCATTGTAATATCAAGAAAATAAAAATCGTTAGCTTTCTTTGCTACATTATCAGCTCTACCTTCTTTTATCATGCTCATAGGCTCGCTTTTCACATCTTTGGCCTTTTCTTTGCACTCGTATGAATAGTGTCCATTTTGTTTGCATTTGAAGCATTTTACATTGCCCTCTTTTCCACAGCTCTTTGCTATGTGTCCCTCTTTGTTGCATTTAAAACAAATTTTTTTAGAACTATTCTGTTTGTCTTTATTTTCACTAAAACTCGCTGGTGATTGAGGTGCACTCGCCTTATTTACCGAATAGTGAGGCCCTTTCACCCTTTCATACACGCGCAATTGTTCTTTTAATTCTTTTAAATTTTTTGCCTGATACAACATTATTTTATTAGCCCTGGTATCTGGAATTCCCTCTACAAAGTACGAAATAATACTTTGATCATCCAGTGATATGGGTTTGCCCATTTCTATTAAAACGTATAAGTACTCATTCAAACTTTCTTTTGTTTGTTTACGTCTATTTCTTAAAGCGTGATGAATTTCTGCAGCGCATATCCTTTCACCGAATTCTTCAACTAGAGCATTTTTAAGAGAAACCCAATTTCTTACCCCTACTAACCCACGAGCAAATATTTTAACAGCACCTGTCAAAAGTTGTTTCGCATAAACAAACTTTTGCAACTGATTCCAGCCCACCGTATCAGCCACGTCTTCAAACTCAACAATCCAATGTTTCACGTCAATGGAATATTCACCGCTAAACGCAGATATGCTCTCTTTGATATCACGAAGTGTGAAAGCAACCCTATCACTCCTATGTTGTGCTACTTCTGTAGCCGCATTAGCCACCGTTTCATATGAACGTTCACTACCATCATCACTCTGATAATTTGCTTCATTCCAATTAAAATGTGCTAATAACCTATCTTGCAACTCTTTCTTTAACCCGTTTGCATTCAAATTGAGCTCTCTCAATTTCGCTCTTAACTCGTCAACCGTCAACGCTCTGATTTCGCTTGCTTCCATTTTCGAAAATTTTTTACAATATCAAATCAAATAAAGAGGAATCAAAGTAAAAGACAAGTAGATATATACATAAATATTCAGCCCTATTCTGCATTTCGACTTGGATTGGAATTTTTTCGATTTGGCAATTTTGGTATTCTGTGTTCCAATCTCTTTCGATCCAACTTCGAATCGTTCGATTTTTTGTATTCTGCATTTCGATCGTAGTTCCGTTTTTCTAAGTTGCAAATTAGTTGGCGGAAAAATATTTTCTTTTTATTTTTTTTTTATTAATTTATAACAGAATTTTAACAAAAATGTAAGTAAAACTTGTTAAGAAACGTAGAAGGCTTGATGATGATTGTTTTTTATATGTTTCCAGGTCAAAAACAACATGTCGATGTCGAAGTCCTTGGACGTATTTGTCCCGCAAAAGTATCTAACACATACTTGAAAGCATCCTTGTTAAGTAGAAAGTTTTTTTTGAACCTAGATAAGAAAATATGTCATTAAACTTTACCACTTTTAAGTTCAATTTCTTACAATTCGTCACTCATCTCAAATAGATTACACAAATCTCGCAGTATTTGCCTTTCCATTCTCGCCTGGCCATTTTCGTATGCGTTGCTTTCCAACTCCACAAATAACGCCGCGGCTATTGATTCCATTATAATAGACAGCTATAATTTGTGTCTGTTCGTTGGGTCCAGTTATATGCCAAAGCAAGCAGCCGGCGTAGAGGAAGGTGAAGCGAAAACGTAAACAATCCTTGCGGAAAGAATAAATAAACCTTTATAAAGTAATTTAGGCCAGTGCAATGAAATTAGCATCCTTAATGCCCCTATTACCGTTTACAACTCAACTCTGGTTGAGTTGAAATTTCGCAATTTCGTATTACAGATTACAACTCAACCTATCAAAAAAAAATTTCGGTTGAGTTGTCTAGTCTTACTACTTTTTGTGGCATTGCCGTTTACAACCTTGTGTTGGTGTAGTTGTCAAAGACGTGAAAATCTTACAACTGCTTACTAACAGTTGTCTCATGAAATTTTGCAGTTGTTTTGAAAAAATGTTACGTTTTAGAAGACGGTTCACCCCCTAATTTTTAACAAAGATTTTCAAAGTTGATATCAAAAGACACGTTTCGACCTCCGATTTAAGAATCCGAAAACAAAAATTGTAATTCTTTGCGACAGCACGGCACTGCTAATATGCGTCCAAAAATATCGAGACGCGTATTAATCTCGAGAACAATAATCCGAAGGCGGAAAAGAAACATTTTATCTCTTGTCCGGAGATATTTGTAGTTGAAGTTGGCGATGTGGTTGTTGTAATGTTGTTGTCTTTTTTCGGTTTTTGTTTAATATCTTTTGAAGGAGTTAAACCACATACATCGCCTTCGGATTATTAATACTGATGCCAAGACGCATCGTTTAATACCTCTCTCGATATTTTTGGACACGTATTAGCAGTGTCATGCTGTCGTAAAGAATTACCACAAAAATTAAAAATTGTATTTCTAATCAAATCTAATTTCATGTGGTTGTTGTATTTTGCCAGATTTTTTGTACACAGCTATGCAGAAAGGTGTTCGACCCAACCAGAGTTATTTTTACGAATCGCGGCCAAAGGCCGCCAACGTAAAAAGATGTTCTGTGTAAAAAAAACTGTGGAACGGGCCTCATATTTCGGACCCTCTCGGGCCATTTTGTGGGTCTTTGTAAATATCTTTCAAAAGAAATAAAATTTTTAATTTCCGCTCTCGAATCCTAAAAACGGAGATAGAAACCCGTCTTTTGATACCACCTTTGATAAGAGTTAGATGGTGCACGGGCTTATAAAACGTTACCAAAAAAAAAGCAAAACATTTAAAGCCGGTAGTTAAACCTTTTTTAATCAAACAATAATCAACAATTTTGTACACATTTCTAGAAAAAACAACGTTTAAACGAATTACATTGAATAACTTTTTTACTTTAGTTGGACGAGGCTGGCCGCAGTTCGGATGCAGCCAAAATAGGTGAAATAATTATGCGAGTCCCATTGATACTTATCACTACTCCTGGGAATCCTATTTGAGTAAAATACAGTTTTTTCTGTTTGGGTTTTAATCTACTTCGCACAAATATTCTCCTCAATAATATCTAAAACCAGTCCAACACCAAAATCATTTCCACATCATATTTGATAGCTGCCGTCAGCAACGAATCGGAGTATGGCGCATAATTTTAAAATACGAACGCGTATGCGGAAATGGTCCTTAATTTTGTTTAGTACTGAGTAAAATGCTTCCTTTCAAATCTGCAAAATAACTTCATATGAAACTAAT
This sequence comes from Eurosta solidaginis, assembly GCF_040869045.1. NCBI lineage: Eukaryota > Metazoa > Arthropoda > Insecta > Diptera > Tephritidae > Eurosta > Eurosta solidaginis. The sequence continues at coordinate 61,037,005 of NC_090321.1, forward strand.
TATTTGTTTGTCACTTAAACATTTTCTTACTTGGTGCTTGGTAGTTCCAAGGGATTGGAATGATCACGCGAATGTTTTCCGTATTCGCGAAATGTCATTATAAAATAGACTTCATATAATATTAATAAAAAAATCACATTTGAAAATGCTTAAATTTCTGCCACAAATTGATCAGCTGTTTATTTATCTGTCAAATCATCACTTTCTGAAGTTGGCAACTCAATTCAATTTCAACTGAAATAAGTTGTAATTCGTAATACCAAACAAGAGTTGAGTTGTCTTAAAGTTGAGTTGTTTTAATTACAACCCAACTAAGTTGAGTTGTAAACGGTAATAGGGGCATAAAATTCAAAAAATGTCAACTATATTCGTGCAGGAATCCGTTTTAACAAAACTCGGTGGCCACGGCAGGGAATTGGCCAAAAGAACGACAAAAACACACTTACAATTATGAAAGCACTTCACTCAAAAAAATATAACACTGCGGCAATATATTCTATTGCTTTTTTTGTACAAAATGGCGTGGACAATAAAATATAAACGTTTTTCAGTGTTTTTTTACAAATTTTCTTTAATTTATTTTGTTCCAATGTTCACACATTCCGTACCAACAGCTGATTTCGAAAAATCATTTGCTCTTCCTCTTCTCTTTACGATTCCGTCGTAATGCAGAATACCAAACTTCGATTAAAGCGGAGCGTAGAACGGGAACGTAATCGAAATGCAGAACAGGGGTGATTGTTCTTACTACTACAACTGCTGCCTGCTTGTCCTCCTATGATGGTATGCTCTATGCGTCGCCTTTCGTTGCTGCTACTGCTGCCTTCGGTTCTGAATTGGTGTCGTATTTACTTTTGTTTATATGGCTTGCGTTTGTGTCGATACTTTTCTTTAAGCTGGAGACATTGGTGCTTTATCGGTAACCGTATCGATAACCTTATAACAGCTGATTCGGCCAACCTTATGAGAATCAATGCAATCGATTATTGGTGCCGCTAAGGTCGTAACCGTATCGTAGCCAACCAATTGGGTTTTGGTTTACCGTCGTAACGATAAACAGCTGATTCCGTTAGGGATACGGATACAGCGATACGACATACGACACCAATGACTCCAGCTTTACTCTTTAGTTTGCATTATTTTACTTTTTGTATTTGTGTCGTTACTCTTTAGTTTGAATTATTTTACCTTTTGTGTTTGTGTCGTTATTTTTTCTATTCAATTTTAAGCTCTTGCTATGGCCGACGCGCTACCCGACCAATCTTTTTGGGTTACCGTTATGACGCTAAATTGGCTTCGTCTCGCCACACCGCAGTTCAAAATTTACTGGTCACAAATTTTATATGTATGTATGCACGCCCGATGTATTCACTTACATAAGTACAGCATGTTTCTAGACTTTTCTTCTACGGATTTTGCTTTTGAACACCACACTAGGTACATTCTTACATACATGTGTACATATGTATTTTGCGTATACTGTACGTCTCAGGAATAATTTCCACAGAATTTTGTAAAAAAAAACGCTACCTTTAAGTGCGTTAGCTTGCACTTTGTCCACTTCACTCGCAATTATTTAGTTTTTATTATAAATGCATTTTACGCATTTTGTCCACAGCACTTCTGTAATCTATTTTCGCACCCAAATTCTTTTTTATCCACGCGCGCATGTATTACGTTTCTGGCCAAATTTCCGGCACATTTAAACAAATTTTCAATTTTGGCTCGATTTCTGTATGCGCACACGACAGTATTAAACTTTTTAATTTTCACTTTAGCAAAAATTTCACTATTTTTTCCCGTGCTAACAATCTCGGCTGAGCCCCCAATTTTGTGGTTCATACCCCACTCGAACCTGTCTTCTAATTAAACGCACACACGATTTGTGTTTTAACATGTATTTAATATTAATTCGTTATTACAGGTATTTATTAAATGGTATTAAATTAAATTGGAGTAGTTTAAGTTGGCTAACTTTACCATAGAATATATTTCAAGTTGAACAAATTAGCTGAACGAAAAGTATTGCACGACCGACGAGTTATTAACGACTGACTTCTATTCAATTCTATTATATTCTCTACTCCTCGTTCGTATGACGCTTGCTCCGCCGTGGTGTTGCCACGCTGTCAGGATTAATTCCCACATTTATACTTTTAATGTCACGATATGTAAACGAGCTCGGTGTAAACAACGTTTGAAAGTTGTAAGTAATGAATAGGAGGTCGTGTTTAGAAAAATTGGGAGCAGATAGCTGATCGTAAAGAAGTACTTTCTCTGAGTCGTTTACAATGAAGGTCTAGCAGTGAGGAACTAGAGTTGGTAAAATGCGTTGGTATGGTAATGTTAGCCAGGAAGAGTCCCAGAGATTCCATACTTAGCTTAAGACTTGAATCTGTGAGCAGGTTGCTATTGAAGTCACCAGCTAGGACTATATTTTCGTAACTTAAGAGTAGAGGTTGCAGAAAATCAGTAAAGTCAGCAAAATTTACTTGGCGATTAGGTCTGTATGCACAGCCGACAAGGAGCTTATCACCCTTTGATGAAAAAACATCAACGAACACAAATTCTACAGAATCACCGGTACAAGAACTACAACGTAATTTACAGGACAAACTACTTTTAACATATATAGCGACACCACCACCGTGACCACTTCTGTCAGCTCTGAAAAGTCGATAGCCATTTAGTTTCACCATCTCATGGTTATGGCGTGAAGAAAACCAGGTCTCGGAGATGCAGATAATATCTATATCGGAGGCCTCGCAAAGATATCTTAACTCATCAAGTTTTCTATAGAGGCTTTGCGCGTTGATGTGTATGATATTTATACCTTTCGCACGCCTGCTAAGTATGCGCAGCTACGTTCGAGAGCAGTCTTTGAAACTTGGGGACTTATAATAATTTAGCACCAGAGATATAAAATGGTTTGGCAATAAGCTTTGCACTGCTTTTGGTTAAATGCAATTTGCTATGGCATATGAAGGTGAAAGAGGAAAAGAGACAGAAAGGAAAGAAATGACTTATACGTAATATACTTATTACACTAAATACGTGGAAGCCCGTTCTGTGCATTAGTAGATCGATTAATGGATTCGTCTCGAAGAGAGGGCAATAATTTGTGCAAGTATTACTCAAATGAGAAATTATACATCTGTAGTTGTAGCTGAGAAATTTATAACTAAGTAAAATTCTGGAAGCGCCTAGAAGATGCCACGAGGAAATCACAGAGTATAAAAGCATCAGCGGTAGAGGCGCTATGGGCAGTTTCGATTAAGACGCTATCTAGCGAGCAATAGCAGTATTATTTTGAAAGTCAGTTTCATTTAAGCTATCAGTTTGGTTATTAAGCCAGCTAGTTGCAAAGTATAAGTGTTATTGTGAAGTACTTTAATAAAGGACATTTTTCCATTATTCAATATTGGAGTTATTTATTCAACAGTTTAGTGATACGACCTTAGCAAAAGGGCAAATAAGAGGATTTGCAAGTAAATTCGTTACAATATGATTTTAAGTTAGCACTGTTTGACACAATTTTATATGTGTCAAAAATGCTTCAACTAACTTAGTCACATTTTATTTCGATTATGAATATGCTCCAATATATTCGCATCATGATATAAAAAATCGTGTGCTCATACTCAGTCAGGGTTATTTAAACATAGCGATTCGTATCAGTAATTTGGTAGAGAGCCTTTTCATCCTGACACCGCGTTAGCGTTGAACGCGAAAGATCTGACAACCGAAGATGCTGATATCCGAAGTGAAGCCACTTTTGGCAAACACATACGATATGTTTTCTCTGCATATTCATATGTATGTATGTGTGTATTTAACGTTTTATTGTTGCAAGAACACGTGAACATGTGTATGCACATATATACAAATTCATTTAAATGAGTTGAACAAAGCATGGGGCGCATTCCAAAAGCACAACTGCTGGCGAAGTTGATTAGTGATAACTTCTTGGAACGCACAGTTGCAACTTTACGACAAATTAGTGAGCATAAAAATTTTCCGTATATCCACTAACGTTTTTATCGATTGGTTGTTGACTGTTGGCTCAACGTATCGTTTCAAAAGCACAATTTCTTTCACTCAGCTGATAACTGATTATTAGCAAGATCAATTAATTGATGGAACAAAAAACAATGATCAGATTGATGTTAATAATTAACAAAAGGGGAGGTCTTCCAAGAGAAATAGAAATATTTGTTGGTGCTAAAGTTATGTTGAGATCTAACGTTGACGTTGCTAAGGGACTTGTAAATGGAGCAATAGGTCACATCACTGAAATTATATGGCCATATTACAGACGTGCTCAACTATATCGTTTCAAAAGCACAATTTCTTTCACTCAGCTGATAACTGATTATTAGCAAGATCAATTAATTGATGGAACAAAAAACAATGATCAGATTGATGTTAATAATTAACAAAAGGGGAGGTCTTCCAAGAGAAATAGAAATATTTGTTGGTGCTAAAGTTATGTTGAGATCTAACGTTGACGTTGCTAAGGGACTTGTAAATGGAGCAATAGGTCACATCACTGAAATTATATGGCCATATTACAGACGTGCTCAACTATACCATAACGATATACCATCGGTTCGCGTAGACTTGGGTAACGATGGCGTTCACATAATACAGCCTAAATCAGTTCAATTTCCTTCTAAATTTAATCACGGCACAGCTGAAAGAAGAATGCTCCCGATTGTCTTGTCGTGGGCTTCAACTGTGCACAAAATGCAGGGAACTACTGTAGATCATGCTGTTATTTATCAAATTATTTGCTGCTGGTCAAGTTTATGTGGCTTTAGGCCGATTTAGGTCTTTAGCCGGTCTTCGAATCGAAGAACTTGACTGTTCAAAGTGGACTTCGAAGAAACCTTGTAATGATGATATATATGGATAGGATGAGAAACGTTACAAATAACTAAGTAAAGATTACATAACTAGTTTAAACGATATTTTACCCTACGAAAAATTAAAAAAATTGATATTTAAATTAAATTTAAGAAAAATGCTTTTCTAAGAACAAGCTTTTATTGCTTGTTAATAAAACGAACTAAAAAGTAAAAAATAAAATTAAAGAAAAAAAAACTTTTCAAAACAAGCTTTTATTATTGGTTAATAAAATTAATTAAAAAATTAAAAAATAAAATTAAAGAAAAAAAACTTTTAAAAATAAGCTTTTATTATTGGTTAATAAAATTAACTAAAAAGTAAAAAATTTATGACTGTAAAGAAATATAACACTTTATAAGTTCATTGCAACCTTTAACGATAATTAGGCTTCTTCGTTTGCGACAAAACAATTCCATATTGTACATAATTATATATTTTTAACATTAAAACTTTACACCTAAATTATTAAATCTTACAGTTTATATCACAGTCCTAATTGTTCTCATAAAAGCGTGTTACATTGTGACAGCAAGAAAAGGAGGTCCTAAATGTTCTTAATTATAACATCAAAATTTAACACGCTTTTATTAGAACAAATAGGACTGTGATATAAACTGTAAGATTTAATAATTTAGGTGTAAAGTTTTAATGTTAAAAATATATAATTATGTACAATATGGAATTTTTTTTTCGCAAACGAAGAAGCCTAATTACGTTAAAGGTTACAATGAACTTATAAAGTGTTATATTTCTTTACAGTTAATTTATTTTTTACTTTTTAGTTAATTTTATTAACCAATAATAAAAGCCTATTTTTAAAAAAGTTTTTTAATTAATTATTCCTTTTTGCATTCCTCATATATTTAACTATTGTAACGAATTTTCGGAAAATCCTGATTATTTTGCAGCTTCTGTTAAGGTTTGAATCTCTGAACTGTCGAATAAATAACTTAAATAGTGTAACGAATTTGCTGCAAATCCTCTTATTTGCAATCCTCTGCTAAGTTCGAATCACTAAACTGTTGAATAAATAACTCCAATATTGAATAATGGAAAAATGGCCTTTATTAAAGTACTTCACAATAACAAACTGTGCAACGAATAGCTTGCTTAATAACCAAACTGATTGATAACTCAAATTGAACTCTACTATTGGCCGCCAGATCGCGTGCTTAATCAATAACTGATTGATTGTTGAACTCAAACTGAATTACTTCTTACTCGCTTGCTCCACTTTTATAGTTTACGCTGCATACATCTAGGCTCTTCTATTTCCAGAACTTACCAACTATTTCGTGTGTTTATAGTTCTCATATAGTTTCTACTTGTTTACAATTGTCTACTTTTCAGCGTCTCCCAGATGTATGTGTTAGTGCATTGACTCTCCGCTGCTCGTATACGTACATGGTACATATATGTAGACGCAGTTATTGTTTCGTTTATGTAGATACATAATGATTGAATTATTGATGTGCATTCACGTCACTGCTTAGCATCGGCTTAGAGACGATAGCATCGCTCAGTGCTGCTAACACTCGTTACACTGCCCTCCACCTAAGTCTGATCGTCCCGATCAGACACATCTCCAGATCTAAACGCCGCTAGCATCTCCACATGTACCACTCTTCTAATCCGTGGTTTCCCAGTGGTTTGAATGCGGTAGATGGTATCACTGATCTTCTTCACAACTTTGTACGGGCCTTCCCAACTGCACCGAAATTTGGCTGGAACACCTTTCCGCCGGTGAGGGTTGTTTAACAGTACCAAATCTCCCGCCAAGAAACCTTCCGAATTAAAGTTCTTGTCATGCCAGTGTTTCATCTTACTACTCATTACCCTGGGCCGTTCCTTCACACTCTGTTGTTTGGTCAATGAACCACTTCGTAGAGCTTGCGCTGGACGGATTTGCTTTGCATAATCGGTATCGTTCCCACATTTCACAACAGTAGTGCGCTCCTGCTTGAAACTACCCTCGCATTCTTTCTTCGCTTTAGTACGTCCGTTAGGGCTTTTCAATGCCAGTGTTTCTCTCACAGGTACCTTCGGTTTTGATTTGTTTGGCCCATTTGTTCCATCAACCTTTACCTTTGAATTTCGTGGCCTTCGTCGAGTCTTCTACACCAGGACCCGATTACTGCTGAACCCTTTTTCCAAACTAAAGCTAAGTGGCACATCTTGGTTCTCATAACGCATCACCCTTCTCTGCATATCGATCTTGATGTCATGGTCAACCAAGAAATCCACTCCCAATATAACTTCATCAACAATCTCCGCCACAACAAATTTGTGTAGAACCATGACCTTCCCAATCAATACTTCACATATCACTTCTCCCTGAACTTGGTTATACTCGCCAGTGACCGTACGCAACTTTGCTCCAGGTAACGGTTTTACTCTCCTGTTGACCAAGTCAGATCGGATCAAGGAATGAGATGCGCCCGTATCTACAGTCAGTACTCGTTCTTTGCCATCCACATTCCCTCTGACGGTAAGACTGCTCGATTTTCTACCAATTTCCGACACAGATATCACAGGGCATTCAATAGCTGGATCTAGCTCTCTACCTCTTACTCGCTCTTGCTCATCTCCTCCAGCTTTGCGTTTACGGCCAACCACATTGTTGGAACTATTAAGACCAAGATCGCAATGACGTGCTATGTGACCGGACTTCCCGCATTTGAAGCATTTGATAACTTTTTCACTTCGCTTTTGCGATCCTTTCAGTGCCTCCAATATTGCGTCTACCCACTCTGGCCTTTCTACTTCCACACGGCGTGCTTTGAAAACTGGCTTACACAGAAGCGACGCTGTTTCCTGAATCAGAGCTTGTGACACCGTTTCTGCGAATGTTGGCTTTGGGTTTGCGTATGTAGCTCGCTTTGTTTCGACGTCCCGTATGCCATTTATAAAGCTCTGAATCTTTACCCTTTCAGTGTATTCCACGGGTGCGTCCGCATTCGCTAAATGTGCTAGCCTTTCAATATCTGACGAAAACTCTTGTAATGTTTCACCAGGCCTCTGGAAGCGGTTCAGCAACTCCATTTGGTATATCTGTCTCCTATGCTCAGTTCCGTATCGTCTCTCTAGAGCGCCCATCAATGCTTCATAACAGTTCCGTTCGCCCTCTGGAATGGTTTGTAAAATCTCAGCTGCAGGCCCCTTCAATGCCGTGAACAGTGCAGCAACTTTATCTTCCACATTCCAGTTGTTCACTGCTGCGGTCTTCTCAAACTTTAGCTTAAAGACCTGGAAAGGAACAGAACCGTCAAAGGATGGTGTTTTTACCTTTGGATTACTCGCTGAAACTGCTGGACGATTTAGTTGTAACTGCTCGATACGTCCTCTCAAAGCATCCACCTCGGCCTCGATTTTATCCTGTCGACCACTGAAGCCTTCATGAAACTGGGTTAGTTTTCCTTCCATATGCGCTTCCAGTTTAGATGATATACGGGCTTCCTGCTCTTCTAGTTGTGTGGAGATCTGAGATGATATCTGTGCTGAAATTTGTGCTGACATTTCCGAAATACGCGTTTCTTGTGCTTCAATCTTTGATGTTATACGTGTCTCTTGGGATTCCATCTGTGATGACATATACGTTTTCTGTTCTTCTAGTTGTGTTTCCATCTTAGATGTTATATCTGTCTTTTGGGATTCCAGTTGAGATGACATGTATGGTGGATATTTGTGATGACATTTCGGACATTTGTGCCGATATTGCAGCCAATATCATGTTCAAGTCTGTGTTCGCCCTTGTCTGCGGTGTTTCATTTTTCTCCTCCAATTTTGTTGTCTCATCGCCATCAAGATGAAAGACATACTCTTCCACGTCAATTCCTTCTAATTCCATTGCCTCTCGTAGTCGTGCCTGAAGTTCGAGTTTAATGCCGGTTGTATTCAATCCACGGTTCTCCAACTCCTTCTTCAGTTGCGGGATCTTCAATTCACTTAACTTTGCCATGTCCTTGTTTTCCTCTAGAATTTATTCAACAATTCCTCTTCTGACACCAATTGTAACGAATTTGCTGCAAATCCTCTTATTTGCAATCCTCTGCTAAGTTCGAATCACTAAACTGTTGAATAAATAACTCCAATATTGAATAATGGAAAAATGGCCTTTATTAAAGTACTTCACAATAACAAACTGTGCAACGAATAGCTTGCTTAATAACCAAACTGATTGATAACTCAAATTGAACTCTACTATTGGCCGCCAGATCGCGTGCTTAATCAATAACTGATTGATTGCTGAACTCAAACTGAATTACTTCTTACTCGCTTACACTTTTATAGTTTACGCTGCATACATCTAGGCTCTTCTATTTCCAGAACTTACCAACTATTTCGTGTGTTTATAGTTCTCATATAGTTTCTACTTGTTTACAATTGTCTACTTTTCAGCGTCTCCCAGGTGTATGTGTTAGTGCATTGACTCTCCGCTGCTCGTATACGTACATGGTACATATATGCAGACGCAGTTATTGTTTCGTTTATGTAGATACATAATGATTGAATTATTGATGTGCATTCACGTCACTGCTTAGCATCGGCTTAGAGACGATAGCATCGCTCAGTGCTGCTAATACTCGTTACAATAGTATAGCAAAATGTCCTTTATTTACAACTATACTGTAGTAGTAGTACCTCATAATTACAATACCCGCGTACGTCACTTATAGCGTGTTAACATCAAATTGATTCGTTATTCCCCAGCTTGCGCTGTTTTTATACTTTAATAGCTTTACCCGGCGTACGTTGTAACGCCCGAGATCGAATGAATGTTGCGTTTTTTTCTGTTTTGTTTGTTGATAATTTAATTTATTGTTCTGTAAATTGAATTAAATTTTGTATTTTCGTTTAAAACATTTTATTATTTTATCTTATTGTAATGCAAGTGATTACACAATAGTTTTGATTTATTCGTTCGGTGCAAAGATAAACAAATTTTTGGTGTTAAAACTCTACAGCAAGCAACATTAGCTGGCCATGTGAAAAGCACGGACTAAATTTAATCCTGCAACAGTAAGCGATTGTCCTTGTGCTTTGTTGATTGTAATTTCAAAAGCAAGGCGTACAGGAAAATGTAGGCGCTTAAAATTGAATGGAGGTTGGGATCCGTGGTATGAGCACATCTTCACCTTTGCTTTTACCGCTGACGATTGTTTTTTTTTTTTTTTTTTTTTTTGTTACGTGGAAGGAGGAAATGCTTTATGCACTAACCGGGTTGTTAAGCCTCGGTGCTACTCTCTGTAGCAGCGAGCCTCTCCGAGTGTAGGACTCCCTTTCTTTTTCTTTATGGTCTACCCACTAAAACCTAACCTCCCACGGCCCGCGCATTTTCCGCACCTGGGACCGCGTTTAGCATAACTTCGGGCACGGAAGCACGCTACGTGAGCTCTTTGGCTACTCTCACGTTATTGGGCTAAGCAACCATCTTGCCGTTTAGCGAGGAGAATAGTCCTTGCATATCTGCTGACCATGTCCCATCTGTCATTTCCGCAGGTCATTTTATGGATGACACTGCCCGGGGATAGGCCGCCTAGTGTTACTTCCACTCTTCTTCGTTGCTGTGCGAAGTGATCGCATTCGAAAAAGGTGTGGCGTACGTCGTCTATGAGCCCACAGTATAAGCAATTCGGATTTTCAACCTTGCCCATCCTGTGGAGGTATTCCCGGAAGTAGCCGTGGCCACTTAAAAACTGTGTCAGATAGAAGTCGACCTCTCCATGTGGCCGTTCTAACCATGGCTCCAGCTCGGGAATCAGTTCCCTGGTCCACTTGCCTGCAGTGCTGCAGCTCCATTGCTGTTGCCAGCGTCGGATAGAATCTTTTCGCGCCTGCGCGGCAGCAACATCTCTACGTACTTCTCCTCGGAGGTGGTAAATTGATTTCCTCTCCTCAGCGAGAAGATGTATCGGTATGGTTCCCGCAATAACAAGAACTGCGTCTGCGGATACCGTGCGGTAAGCTGAGGCAATTCGTAGCGCCCCTCTGCGTTGGATAGAAGTAATAGCTGCTCGATACTTTCGGAATTTCATTGCATCCGCCCAAATCTCTGCACCGTACAAGAGTATAGAATCCGAAGCGGAAGCAAGCAACTTTCTTATACATGGCCTTGGCCCGCCTGTGTTTGCCATTAATCGACTTAAGTATCCTATGGTCCGTGCAGTTTTCTCACAGGCTCCTTGAAAGTGTTCCGAGAAGGTTAGTTTGCTATCTAGCCTCACCCCAAGGTATTTCGTGGAGCTGCGTGTTTGTACTTGTTGTTCTCCAACCATCATATTCGTAATGGTGGGAATTCGTCTCTTCGTGAGGATTACGATCTCAGTTTTCGCTGTCGCGAGCTGAAGTCCATGGTCACTCATCCATCTATTTACACTGCGCATTACTTGGTTTAATTTAAGCTGCGCCAGCTCGCAGTTCCGTGCTGTAATTACGGCAGCCACGTCGTCTGCGAAAGCGACAAGAAAAGCACTATCTGGCATGTGCAAACGAAGGAGGCTGTCATACGAAGCATTCCAGAGGTCGGGACCTAACACCGATCCCTGGGCCGCTCCGCCTGTTATCCTCACCTTTCTCTGACCTTGGTTTGTTTCGTACGTGAGCCAGCGATCTTTTAGGTAGTCCCCTAATATGGCTAGTAGATAAGGAGGTACCTTGAAAGAGTGTTTCAGCGCATCGAGCATATCGTCCCACCTGACGGAATTGAAGGCATTTTTCACGTCCAGCGTGACCAGTAAGACAACCGGCCTAACTTGGTGGCACGCGGTTTCGGCTTTCCTTACCGCATTTATAACCTCGGCTATGGCATCTATTGTGGAGTGACCTTTCCGGAACCCATGCTGCCGATGGGACAGACCACCTCCATCGTCAATGGCTGCTATCAGCCGTTGTTTAAGGAGGCTTTCCATCATTTTCCCGGCCGTGTCGAGCATGCATAATGGTCGGAAAGACGACGGGGAGTTCGGGTCTCCCTTGCCTTTCGGGATTAGCACGAGGTGCGCTGTCTTCCACCTTGTAGGAAAGATCCTGGCTTCCAGGCATTTGTTATACATGTGCAACAGCAACTCAGGACTGCTCTTAGCAGCCAGTCTTATTGCTTCAGCTGGTATCCCATCTGGTCCTGGCGCTTTACCGGGCTTCATTCTGTGTAGGGCCGCTTTTAGCTCACCTTCACTGAACGGCTGCACGTCGTGGCCTTCGTGGGTGACGTGGCCACCCTCTCTGCTTGTGCGAGTGAGGAACAGAGCATCTACTATACTTCGCATCTTCCCCTCATCCATCGTTTGGTTCGGTGGGCGGAATTTCCCCATTACTATTTTATACCCTTGTCCCCAAGGATCACAATCAACTTCTTTGCAAAGCTTTTTCCAGCTATCAAGTTTGCTTTGCTTTATGGCGGCACAGAGAACCTTTTTGCTCTTTTGTATGCCTCCGCATGCTCTAGCGCGTCAGGCCTGCTGCGTGCACGGGTTGCCAGCCTTCGCTTTCTGTGGCATACCCTGCGTAGTTCGGCGATTTCGCTACTCCACCAGTGCACTTGTTTTTTGCCTCTCCTAGGCCCTTTTCGTGGCATTGAGGTCTTGCATGCGTTGTTCAGACAACGCATGGTGGCTTCTACCGTAGCGTTCGCCGCTTCGGCACTGTCGACTATCTGTCGTGCGCTCGCTTGTACAACAGCGGAGAACTTTGCAGCGTCAACCTTAGAGGCGTCCCATTTTGTTTTCATACGGGGCGGTCTCTCTGTCCGACTTTGCCCTGAGTCATTAAGATGGAAGGTGATGTAGTTATGGTCACTACCCGTGAGATCCTCCATCACCCTCCATCCAGCCGCCTTTGACAGCAGGTTTTCCGATACTAATGTAATATCAGGGATAGAGTGTCCAAAGCCTGGTCGCCGATATGTCGGGGTCGTGCCGGTATTCAGAATGACCAATCCGAGCCGGGCAGCCATTTCTAGCACTAGCCTTCCTCTGGAGTTAGTCTGGGGCATTCCCCACTCAACAGCCCTAGCATTGAAATCTCCAGCGACGACCACGTTACCGGTTTCCTCACGCAAATCGTCTTCGAGTAGTTCTAGCTTATCTTTAAACCCTTGAATTGGATCGTTTGGGGACAGGTAGCAGCTCACTAGTGTGGTGTGCGCCACTGTTACGCGTACGTAGCCGTTTCCGACAACACGGCTTCGTACGTGGGCGCCAGCGTCTAGGATCCAGATCGCAGCAGCACCTGTTGAGTCTACGTGCCAGTCACTCCTGACTATAAGGTTCGCTGATGATGGCATAGCTGGCTCTGCTTTCAAGAACCAATTGGTCCAGCAGACTATCGGCTAACCTGCTTCGGTTCAGGTTGCCTTGGATGAACCTGGTCACTTGCGCGCCTGTTTGGCCTTTGCGGCAGCGAGTGCCTCCCTGAAGGTGCTGCATGCTCCAGACCCGGGAAGGTGGTCGACCTTCTCTGACTGGCATAAAAAGCACTTTGGAGTTCCCGTGCAGGCCGAGGCCTGGTGGCCACTCTGTCCGCACTTCCAGCAAGCACTGCTTCTATCAGGGCCTTCGCAGTCTGCTTTTTGGTGTCCGTAGCCTAGACACCTGAAGCATCGCTGCACGTCTACCCTCTGTCTAAGCCTGCATTGCAGCCAGCCGATACAGATCTTGCCCTTGGCTAGTAAAAGGACGCCAACAGCTTCGTCCACTTCAATGGCTGCCATCTTCTGTTCACGCTGGTTTGCCGAGAAAATAGACACACGGACCTGCCCCGTCATTTCCCCGCCAGCAGCTTTCCTAACAGCCTGGGCAACTTCTTCGGCGGTTGCCAGACAGTCCATGCCCAGCACCTCTATCCGCATTCGCCGTGTAAGCTGCTTGGTTTCGCCCGCTTCTCCAACAGCGCTTCCTATCGCTTGGATGAACGCTGATTTATCGCCGCAACGTGCAGTTTCGATAAGTACACTCCCGGATTTGGTTTTTCGGACGGAGCGTATGACGGTTCCTGTATCTTCAGGCCGAAGCTCGCCCCGGATGGCTCCTACGACTTCGGCGTAGTTCTTTCCCTGGGCTGGTCTAACTACGAAAGTTGCGGCCCGTCTGTTTCTGGGCTTGCCTTTTCTTTTTGCCTTCTTGGCTTGCCCAGGTGGTGTCCTTTGTCCTTTCTCAGGGCGTGGTTTGGCTTTCCGGTTCCTTACGGTCGTCCAGGCCTCTCCCGAGATTGTCTTCGCAGAACCCTCATCGCACTTTTTCTTGGCCTCCGAGGCCCCCGGTTGCGAGCCAGAGTTCGTTCGTGCTCTTTTGTTCCCACGAGTCGCTTTCGGTTCTGTGTACTCTGCGCTTTTACCCTCTAATAAAGAGCGCATACGACTCAGTGTCTCTTCAAGTTGTGCCATGCCGTTCTTTATGTCCATCGACACATTTTTCTGTTTGGCCGCAGCAGCCTGCATGCTGCGCAGCACAACTCTTGCATACTCGAGGAGGTCAACTTGACTTGTCCTCCCCGGTGTTGCACCGCATACGGAGGTTTCCCGCCCGTCACCTTGCTGTCCAGGGGTAGATGGGGTGGCATCTACTTTCCTACTAGCTTTTGTCCCCCCTTCGTCGTGGGGTGTCCCTGGCCATTGCTGACCCGCCAACTTGTTTCTCTGCTGGTGCTATTGTCGCATTGCTAGCGGCTTTTAACACCGGCGATCGGAGCACCTTACTGCTCCTTTGAAAAGCGGTTACACCGCTATCATTAGCCTCGTTACTTTTACGCGTGTCAATTGTTTGGTTCATTTCTTTTCGGTTGGGTCTCCGCTCCAAGCCGCTATCTCCGCCCGATGTGCAGTCGCCGTTTTAGATTCCCGTGGTTATCTTTGCATGTGCAGGGAGGCCACGCGAGGGTTGACACAGGTCCTTATGAGAGTCTGTGTTCAGAGCCAGAATCCGGCGTAAGTCAGGAGTCATCTCAACTGATCCTGCACCACCAACTTAATGGTGACGTGGCTTCGAACGTACTTGGAGACCTGCCAAGGTTTTAACGAGACGGAGACGAAGACGATATTAGCCCACCAGCCGTTTCGACGAGGTGTCACCCTCGGCTACTAAGATGGTAGAATACCGTCCACGCCAGCCCATAGCAATCTTTTCCTTAACATTTTCCAGTTGTCGCCGTCAGGATCTTACTGGGCTCAATCCTGAGGATGCTTATTGAAGTTTTAGGGCGGCACCCACTCGCCCTGCCACCAAGATTCATTGGGCATGTGTGGCCTTTTGCGCCACGCCCTCCTCTATGGTCGCTCTTGGTCGGGGACTGCTTATTGGTTATTCGCAGCTAACCTACTAGAGGCCGTTCACGATCCGCCACCTTGTGACCCCGGTGGAGCCCTGAGCTCAGCTTCGATTGCATTCGGCATTAATTTCTTAATGCAAAGTGTGGTTCCATTGCACAATTTTGGTGGGTTTAAATTCCGGAGAAGCATGATTGGTGAGCCAATTTTCAAAGTTAATATATGCGCAGGCATTCCAGGTGGTTCTAAAGAGTTTAGAAATCCAATTGGATAATTCACAATTTTATATTCATCTGTAACTGTGTCGATAGATTTATATTTCGTCAATTCACCAGCAAATTGGTTTTGAGTGCGATCATTGATTTTGTTAACATGATCATTTTTGGGAGCTAAGTAAGTTCGTTGCATAGCCAAAAAACAAAAACATTTAAATTTAAAATTCTTAATTCTGAAATATGAAAAACTGTCGTCTTGATCGAAGGAACCTATAGCCAAAATTTGGTGTTGATTGAAGTATGGGAAACGCGTTTTCATAAGGAACATACAGAGTTGATTTTTATAGAAGATGTAGATAGACTGAAGCCAACAATTTTTTTTTTAACGGCGGCAGATTACTAAACGTCCAAAAGGCATAACAGCCAAACTCAACAATGCAGTCAAACTTGCGGTGTTAAAATAATTTAAGTTTGTACGGCAGCCATAGTTCTGAAAAATCCCATTTGTAGGGAAGGTGTCACGCCCCCTTTTACTGGAGGTGTTAGGACTTAACGTCATATAGCTCCTTACCACTTTTCATTATCCTACCATAACTACATCCACAGATGATATATTCCATTTGTATGGGAGGTGTCACGCCCCCTTTTTCCCAATTCCACATTTTCTTGGTGGTGTTAGGGATTGACTGAATTTCAATGTTCTGGCATGTATATCTTCAAAGTTATGCAGTACCAAAGAATTAATTTGTATGGGAAGTGCCACGCCCATTTTATATATCAAAATTATTTTTAGCCGAAAACCTTCCCGTTGGTCGAACGAACCTATAAACAAAATTTGGTGATGATTGAAATGTGGGAAATACGTTTCCATAGCGAACATACACACACACATAATTTGATTTTTATATACATACATATATAGATGGATGTTGCCCCGTTCACATATTTCTCCTAAGGTCTAGACTTCGCAAACAGCTGCTTATCTCGGGAACGTTTTAGTATGACCACATGAAACCTTCTGGGCCATTCCGCGCTCACACCCCCTAGATCAATGAGGAACTTGGGGTCGCCAGAGCCTCGGCTGTTAAAGAAACAGGATTCGCCACGGATGGGTCAGGTTGACAATTGCGCTGGCAACCCCTTGAAATGGTTGAGCTACACAACCTCTGTTGTTGTTGCTGTTGTTGTAGCAGTGCTTCGCTCCATTCAATAGGTCCGACCGATCACAAATTGTCATCAATATCCTCTAACGGGGGTCCAAGGAAACTTACAGTTTCAACAGGCGTGCACCATAATGAGAGGGGTGTTGAGTCGTTGGTTCCACATTACAGTTAAAGAGATGGTTGGTGTCATGTGGGGACACATTGCAAGCGGGGCATACATTTTGTATGTCGGGGTTGATTCTGGATAGGTAAGAGTTTAGCCTGTTACAGTATCCAGAACGAAGTTGATCTAGAGTGACTCGCGTTTCCCTGGGGAGTGTGCGTTTCTCTTCCGCAAGTTTTGGGTACTGTTCTTTGAGTACTGGATTCACCGGGCAATTCCGGCATAAAGGTCCGACGCTTGTTTATGGAGTTCGCTGAGGACCTGCTTATGGTTTTGGCTTCATATGGCTGAGCTCTCAGGTGCCTTAAATCAATTTGGTATTTTAGTCGCTTTTTACGACAGGCATACCTGCCGGGCGGTATATTCTAAGACCTCTAACTCGCTTATGAAAAGCGCATTCGACTGTAGTTGATGGTACTGTAACACTTTCGTCATTTAAGTTCCCTAGTTGGATCTAGGGGGAGGGAGGGCGATCTGGGTTAGAAATTTCCATGTGGTCATACCAAATCGTTCCCGAAATGGTCGGGCTAGTACCTTAACGGTGCTTGTTATCGGATCGTACCGAATCTGCATCCGGCAAAGGACCATCAACCTCGATAACACCCCCAAGGCCTTCGGAGAGTGTCCTTGTCGCTACAACAACAACATATATGAAGGAAACTTAACTCATAAAAACAATTCAATCATTAAACAAGTCAAACATAAATATAGTTTAGGTTATACAAAGAAAGCAAAATATTGCGGAGTGCATTCCTCCGAGTATTGCAGTCCGTTGAAAGCAATCCATGGAATAAAAAAACGAGGTATAATAAGTCTGGAATGCCAAAAGGAATAATAATTAAAAACGTTTATTAATTATTCCGGACTAACAAAAGAGTATCAAAATCCTCTGGGGCTGCAATCAAAGGAATAATTGTTCCAAATGGAATGCATACCTTAACGACTCTGTTGTATATGCATCACAACTTAAAAAAAAATACCGATTTGTACAGCTCCACTGCACCAATATATACCAACAATCTTTTTTGCTAACTGAAGCTTAAGAATGCCGCAAAAATGAATTTCCTTATTTTAATTAAACTACGGGCCATTCCATTACCATATACATATGTCTCCGAATCGTTAGCATATATGTTACCAAGGGGCTCCTCTATACCTTCTATTCAGAGACGTGTTACCCATTGTAATTTTTTTGGGCAGTTATTACGACGCGGGTGTTCAGGCCGATGATATCAATGTCATCAGCATACGCCAGTAATTGCATTTTATATATAATTTATAGAATATTGTTCAACAGCGGTTAACACACCAGCAGAGAGGTTACAACGACTTAGATGCTCCACCCATTTCGCCCGCTTGCGTTCATCCACAAGCAATCTGATGCGTTGGTTTATATCCCTTATTTGGGGTCGCCGGGATCGAGCTGTCTTATAAGGTCACGTTCTCTCGCTAAATTTGCGGCCTCCGCCGGAAAATTAGACCGAATTTCGGGAATTCTTCCGGCGGGAATGAAGCGAGCCGAGCCGGATTCAATGACCTTGCGGAAAGCACGCCCCCTTGGCGCGCATCAGTCGCGATAGGGAGGGCAGCAAAGCGGCTGTCTGTAAAGGATTTATATTCATACCACTTTCCCTTTTTAAAGTTTATGACGGTGACGATGAAGTCGGCGGTTTGCTCGAGCGAAATAAGTATTGGCAGGTGATCGGATGCCAATGTTACCATCGGCTGCCAGTTGACGCAGTTTAAGAGTCCTGCGCTCACGATTGATATATCTGGCGAACTGTGACAGCTTTCTACCATACGAGTGGGGGCGTCTCAGTTTATTGTGCAGAACGTCGTTTCTTCTATTTGATCCGCCAACATCTCACCCGTACTGTCTGCCTGCAAGTTTGAATGCCATAGATCGTGATGGGCGTAGAAATCCCCTAAGATAATGCGATTATCGCCAGTGAGTAAGGCGCTAATATTAGGGCGGTATCCACTGTCGCAGCAGGTGGCAGGAGGGATGTAGATGTTGATAATTTCTAGGTTTACATCGCCTGGCCGGACAGATAAGCCGTGACGTTCTAAGACATTGTCCCTGCGGCCGACGTCGGGATCAAATATATGATATTGTACCGAGTGGTGTATGATAAACGCGAGACCGCCTCCATTTCCGCTCTCGCGATCTTTTCTGTGGACATTATACCCAGAACAGGTATGCAGAGCAGATCTTGCTGTGAGTTTAGTCTCTTGAATCGCAGCAATGCGGATGTTATTCCGCTTCATGAAATCGACTATCTCCTTGATCTTGGCAGTTAATCCATTACAGTTTAACTGCAGAATTCTGAAGTGCAGCGGGGGAGACGTCGTCACTCTAGCAGTAAGTGACGGGTGACTACGCCTGGGCTGTGAAAGGCTAGGACGCAATTGCTGTTGTGGCCCTGGGACTGGCCGTCCCTGGGTAAGCGATGGGGTACCCGGTGTATTTGGGTTTGCGGCCTGGCAACATGGCGCAATGAAGCCCATCGGGGGATTCCGTCGAGGAGACCAGAACATCTAGGAAAGTGGCACCGCCCAAGGCAGGAGCTGCATTGGGCGGATGTTGCAAACATATATATTCTGTGCTGGCAAACTGTGGAAAAGGTGGTAGGGACTGACCGTCTGTTACCCTGACCGGCACGATTGCTGCAGGAAATGAGGGGGAAGAAAACCCCCAGCGGGTTAGGGGGTTAGAATATACCCGCTGTAGGTATGCCTGTCGTTAGAGGCGACTAAAATACCAGATTCAAGGGGTTGTGTAGCGCAACCTTTTCGGGTGGTCACCGCAATATATAGCTTCTCCAAACCCAATTGTCAACCTCACCTAAGCGTGGCGGATCATTAACAGCCGATGCTCTGGCGACCCCGAACTCCTCATAGATCAAGGAGGTGGGAGGGCGGCATGGCCTAGAAGGTCGCATGTGGTCATAACAAATCGTTCCCGAGATGGTCGGGCTTGGTACCGGAACGTACCGGATCTGCATCCGGCAAAGGACCATCAACTCGATAACACTCCCCAAGGCCATCGGGCAGTGTCCTTATCGCTACAACAAGAACAACAGCAGGGGGAAGAAGAAGGGGGCGGGGCTGATACTTGGCATTGCTACCCACTCTACTACGGAGATTGTAGTTATGAGTGGGAGCGGCCGTATGAGCTGTGGCTTGCTGAGCAGCAGAGCTACTTGAAGGTAGTGGGGGCGCTAAGGCGCAGACTACGGAACGCCCTTGGGCGTGAACAGCAAGGAGCCACAAAGGATTTGTAAAAGTTATGAGGACGTCTGGTTTTTGGATCTAGCCCAGAACAGCCTGTCAGATGCAACCATCCCTTGCACGTGACACACTGACAAGAGTATGACCGTCCTAAAAAGGTTCTTTTCCGGCAGACGCAGCAAAAACATTTCTCCGGACCGGGGTCAGGAGACGGACCCGGGTTGGGTTCGATACCTTCCCGGAGCATTTGTGGGAGGGACAACAAATTAAATAGGGTTACACTGCAATGACAGTCCTTGGTCGGGAAAAATCCCGAGTCGCTCCGGTGCATAGAACCGACTGCCTTGGGAAGCGTCTACTAATATACTATTAAATATACTTTTCTACTACAATTTTCGCTGAAGGAGATTGAATTATTTCCCGTTTTACTTACTTCGTAAAATCAACCCGTTCAGATTTTTAAATTTGGGAGTCTCAAAACTCTGTCATCATTGAAGAACAAACCTCTAGTAATTGAATAATGGTTACGGCCCATAGTGGAATAACCAGGTGACCAGGTGCTCTACATTCTTAATTGTTCTGTTATTTGGGCCTCTGAAAATTTTTCACCAATGTTGTCCCCGAATCAGTGTTGTTTTTAGCATTTTTCAGGAGTAAAATAATCCGATTTTAGAACTTTTTTCCCATAATCTATTATGTGAACATCGATAAACCTTCACTGGATTTAATTACAAAAACTCATCACTCAAAGGTATCTTTGGTGTTGGCTTCCGTAGGCAAGGCCGTGCTTAACTATTACGTCTACATTGTTGATGTATTAATTGTATTCACGTCATATCCAACCAAGCGCTACTGAAAACTTTCGACGAATGTTTTTGTCCTTCCCACAAGAAGAATACCATGATAGTCGTATTAAATCTTATTTATGTAAAATCTTCGGCTAAAACAATGGTAACTGTGATAAGCAGTAAAAATAAACTGATCTCAACTTCAACTGCAGTTGAAGCTTTCATCGAAAAACCTAAGATAAAAGAGAACGGTGTTATCCATTAGTTGAACTGTAGGAGCTTTGCGCACTTAAATGGGTTTCGGGTTTGATGAAAAGTTGTACAGTCACACTTGGAAGTGATCGTAATACTTTTAAATATGTTTCCATCCCTAAAAAATCTTTGTTCTTTCCATCTGCTCTGTTGATTTGTCATTGAGAGTCGGAAGTAAATAAGTATATCATACAAACTTGATCAGAAGATCCCCCAAAAGCTCTTGACAGTTGAATTCATGATGTATTGCTAATATTACCAAGTTATTATTTACTAAAATATGTTAGGGGATACAGTCGGTCTACAACCAGAAGATGATGATCCGATCGAGTCGGATTCATATATTCTAAATTACAATCCATAACTGTAACATTCCTCTTATCTTAGTGGTCTGATTTTTAGGGCAAAACAACAAAAGTGAGTTACAATTTTTTTTTAACTTTATTTAGAAATCCATGTTTTAGCGAAGTTGTTACATAAATAAGGTGTAATACGACAGTTTTGGAGTTCTTGAACATTTCTCGAAAGTCTTCAGTGCGCTGCACAGGCTAAAACCATTAGTTGGATATGACGTAAATACGTACAAAGATACCCAAATGATGAATCTCTGTAATTAAATCCAGTAAAGGCCAATCGATATTCACCTACTGGTTTATGTGAAAAAAAAAATACTAAAACTATTGTAACGAATTTAGGGAAATTTCGCTTATTTGAAACCTTCTGCTAACGTTCGAATCGCTAAACTGTTGAATAAATCACTCCAATATTCAGTATTGCAAACTGGTCTTTATTTAGATTACTTTGGGAGTGTGAGGTTCCACTTTGGAACCTCTGAAGAAAATAAATGTTCTTTCCGCACACACTCAAATTCGCAAACAAAATATCTTTAGTTTTAGTTTACTTTTCTTTATTTAAGTTAGATTTAGTTTTTGCGTGTAATTTAATATTTTAAATATTATTGCTAACATATTTAGCTCAGTGCTATTTTAATCTCTACTTTTTGTTTGTAAAATTAAACATTTTTTTTGTCTGCTCACTCAGCTCACAAGTTTTTCCTTCTTTGTGCCAAATTATAATGATGGCCGCCTTTTCTTTTAGAGCCGACCTCCCCGTTTCCAACTCGTTTCAACACCTGTTGTCCATTCAAAATAGACAACAGGGTTGCACCAAGTTGGAAACAGGGTGAGATTATTAGGCTGCTGTTTCAGGAGTAGTACTTCACAATTATACTTCACAACCAATAGCGTGTTTAAATCAAAACTGATTCTTTATTACTCAGCTTGCGCTGCTTTTGTACTCTCGGTTTCCTCGTTCACCCATTTCTCCTAAGGTCCAGTAATTTCGCGTTGTAGCTCATCCGCAGAGTTGCCATTTTGGTGCTTTTGGAGCCAGATCTAGCCCTTTTTTTGCGTTTAGCTCCAACAATTCCGGTTTAACCCCTAACTCTTTTTTTGGCCCTCTTTATAATGTTTGTCCCTTTTTGGCTCCAAATCTATTTCGGCAATACGTATTGTGAAATTTGTAATGTGTTTTATGTGTGTCGAAGTTTTATTTTATTTGTTTCGTTATGTATGATGTGGCAACTCGGTACTCAACTGATAACAAAAACTTTAATCGATAAACTGTGTCATTAAGGTGTACATTGGCTTTCCAACCTGTGCAACAGCATAAGTGTCACCTTCTGAAAGTTTCGACCCTTTAATTCCGATTATAAGAAATTTTTGTCTCTCGTACATTATTTTCATTATACCTTTGAAGAATATATACGAAGTAAAAATAAGATAAATTTATAGACGCTTGCCGCACAATATAGAAACGCTTGGCAAAATAGATTTCTTTTCGGTTGAAAACACATTGAGAATTGTAAAACCTCAAAAGTTTTCATATTTCACAAATGAAAAAAACAAGTATAGCGCTGATGAAATAACCAGATTACAATTGCAATGAAAAAGTATCTATCTCCAAAATTGGAAAAAATATGACTATAATTCCAAAAGCTTTTCCATTTTGTGCTGCCACTAAGTAATGCTGAAGTTGCAAGAACGTTTTAAAACATGAGTTTGATTAAAGCAAACACAGAAACAAAATGAGTTTAGTTATGTTGAATTCGCTTCTGACAATAAGAAGTCGTCTTAAGCGGCTGAATAAATGCTGTCATGACTTTTAAATAAACAACGATTTCTTAAAATTAATGAACACAAAAAATATTTATGAGTGTAGCAAAAATAAGAATTCATCTTCTGAGGACGAAATCATAGATTTTGAAGTCTAGGGTGATTCGTACACCTGTTGGACGTTAAAAATTTAATAAAAAAATTGGAGAAAATTTAAATAAATTTTCATCGGCCAACATTTTGGCAATTCGTATTTTTGGCGAACCTATAGCCGTGCCGTCATTTTAGTAGTGTGAAAAATACTTCTTACTTTTTAACGATCCCTTACCGCCAAGTGGCAAAACAAAAGTTAAAACAAAACGTATTTTTGTTATTAAAAAATATAAAACGAACTATAAAAACAGTATTATTTATGTACCTCTTTTGTACCTCATTTTTTTTTTTGTTAGTTAGTGTAGCTTTTTTATAAATTTGTTTAAGTTTGTCTGTTGCATAGAGAACTGTTTCGGCCGTTTTTGGTAATAAAACGAAGATTTATTGTTTTTTCATACATACGCGTTTCGACCCGACAGCGCCATACTCAGGGTATTCTGTTTTTATTAACAATAAACATGAAAAATAGCATGTAGTTATAAACACATTCAATAATTTTCTCTCAATACAATATTTTTTCATTGCATGTTGCCTCACCATGTAATGATATTTACAAAAATATATATGTAGCTAAATCCGTAAGTTTCTCCTTACTTTGTACATGATTTTATTACATCAAACAAACATTAATACATATAACATTTATAACACCAGCGCCAGCCATTTAAAAATATATCACAGTTCTTTTCCCTTTTAATCGTCAAGCTTATTAATTTGTATTACTTTATCACCGCAGTATATGCACTATTTGTGTTGTTTATATCTTCTTTGAAGTTTATGACGTTCCTCAGCTGTTGTTGTATACGTAAGGTTTCCAGTGTTAGTCGTCGTTTTTCTTTTCGCTCTATGTCCAATATTCTAGCGTTGGTGAAATCAGCTGTGTGATTTTGCTTGTCAGGTGTTTTGCAAGTGCTGTTGTATCCTTTTTGTTTTTGGCGTCCATTTCATGTTCATGTAGTCTTATACCCAACGCTCTTTTTACAGTGCCAACGTAGCTCTTGTTGCATTCGGCATTTTCGTTGCCTTTACACTTAATTTCATATACCACATTATTCTGATCTTTTTGAATTCTATCTTTAGTTTTTGTAAATATTTTGTTTAGCGTGCTATGTGGTTTGTGAGCATAACTTATGTTTTCCTTTTCTACAATTCTTTTTAGTGTTTGATTGTTTGGCAACCCTGGTACGTATGTAACGCCTATATATTTTTTTGTTGTTGAATTCTCTTGCTGTGTATTTTTATTGTTATTCGAACTTTTAATATTATTTGTTGTTGTTTCAATGAGCCGTTTTACGAGTGCATCCGGGTAGCTGTTTTTGAAAATAATATTTTTTTATTTTTCATTGTTTTCTGCTGTAAATTCATTGTCGCTTAGGATCTTAATTTTCCGAATTAAGCTAATAACAGTATTTGTTTTTTGTTTCCATGGATGGTTTGAGTGGTAGTTTATTATTCTACCCGATGCAATAGTTTTCGCATACCAATTCAATGCAATCTTTCTATTTCTCCTATGTATCTCCACGTCTGGGAAGGAAATCATGTTATTTTTCCCTTCTTCTTTCGTAAACTGTAGTTTGGTATGCTGCGCGTTTAAAGTGTTCGGTATGTCTTCCACGTCCTTTGTCTTTACTATTGCAAATATGTCGTCTACATATGTTTTTATGTATTTGACATGTATGTTTTTGCTTTTCAATTATTTTTTAATTTTTAATTAATTGTTTAAGTTTGATTTGAAATAAATGTGAAAACTTACATTGAAAAATATACATATACTTTTAGCTCTTTTTCAGCGGGTTTTGGATTTTCTTGAAGAAATTTAGCTCTTTCTAGCCCTTTTTTTCTAGAATCCTGCCCCTAAGAAATTTTTTTTCTGGCAACACTGCTCATGCGTGGTTAGTTGCCAGCTATATACATGTATATCTGTAGTCCACGCCTCTACCATAGCCATATTCCTGTGTATGTGTGAGTAACTACTTCGGCTGATGACTACATATTTGTGTGTGTGAGATATCCCTTCGTTGCCTTCTACATAAGACTGGCTGCATTATTGTTGTGCATTTATTTAGTAGCAGCTTAGTGATGCTAATATTCGTCACACTATCATACTTGACAATTTCAATTTATTTAATAATTTGTACAAGTAAGACTATTGTCTCTTAAAGTAAATCAACATTTGGAAATAAAACTAGTACGTATATATGTATATGTTAAAATACGATTACAAAATAATAATAATAATAAATTACTTAACTATACAAGTTTTTTTTTTTTTTTTTTTAAGTGAGCTATGATAGCAAAAGAAAGGAGAAGAAAAATTATATAAATCATACTAGACATGTATTTATGTATTGTATGGATAGATTGACTATATAGATAATTTAATTGTACAATATTAATAAAATGAAGTTGTGGGAAACAGTTATATACTTTTTCCTGCTATTGCAAACATTCAAATAATGCCAATTTAAAGCGTCTACTATTGCGTTCATTTTTAATTTTATTTGGTAATGAGTTCCAAAGTTTTACAGCACTAACAAAGAATGTTCTAGATGATGTGAGATATCTATACCATGGAACAATTGGATTGCAAGTTCTGTCTGATCGAGAGAAACTTAGATTTCTAAAAAGATAATCAGGATGCCTTCTATGAATTAGTTCATTTAAGAAGACTAAATTGCGGTAATTTAAAAAATTTACAAGGCTGCAATTAAGAACTCCGATTTATGGTCAAATTTGCGTTTGGAAAAAATATATCTAGCACAGTTATTCAAAGCAAGTTACAACTTTCTCTGTGACTCACAATCAATATTGCTGAATACGGTCGCCCCAAATGATATCAGTGGAAATATAAGCGTTTTCACCAGCTTTAATTTAACATTGATTGGCACAAAGTCCGCAGTGTACCACAACTTTCTTAATACAAAGTATATTTTGCTCAAAATATAGTTTATATGGTCCTTGCACCCAAGATAAGAATTTAATTTAAACCCAAGACTAGTAACAACAGGCTCATAACTGATTGACGTGCCTTGAAAGAAAAGTGATGGCAATGTTTCAACCAATTGCCAGGAATATGTAAAACATGTGGCCTTTGTCTTGGACGCGTTAAGGTTTAGTTTGTTATCATTTGCCGAGGAAGAGATGAAAACTAAGTCCTCTAATAAACCAATCGGGCGAGATAAATATACCTGAGCGTCATCAGCATATAAGTGTATCGATACACTCCTGCAGCAATAAGTCATATCATTAATAAACATCGTAAACAAAATCGGACCAAGTATTGATCCCTGTGGCACCTCCTGAAAAATGCAAAAAACATTTTTTTAGGGGACAACATTTTTGAAAAATTTTCAGATAGCCGAATGACAGAACAAAGAAAAATTTAGAGCGAGGCAGTTGACGGCTTACTTCACCTGTTTATTCCACCATGGGTTACGACCATGATTCAATTACTAGAGGTTTGTTCTCCAATGATGACAGAGCTTTGACACTCCAAAATTGAAAAATGTGGTCGGGTTGCTTTTACGAAGTAAGGAAAACTGGCAATAATTCAATCCCCTTCAGCGGAAATTGTAGTAGAAGAGTAGTTTTAGTAGTATATTAGTAGTGATAGTAAATTTGTAAATGACAAAAGGTTTTGGGGGAAATAATTCGAATTCTACTAAATATTTCGTGAATTGATAAAGATTTATGTTGGTTTGGTCATCCTTTCAGAATTTGTTTGAAGAATGTCGTACGTCAGAATTTTATTCAATAATACACTATCTCAAAATGTGTTTCAAAAACTCCTTATCTGAGCATAAGTTCAATGCATTTTGACATAAGAGGAAGTTAATGAAAAGCGTTCTGAGATAAGACGTTCTTCAACCTTATTCTGAAATAGGGCATTTTTGAGCTAATCCTGAAATGGGAAATTTTTTAAAAATATTTTGAGATAAAACGATTTCGAACTGGCAGCAGATACACAGTGGACCGAAATTGAAAAATTGGGACTTAGGAATTTAAATGTTCATTTTCGTATTCTGTGATCTTTTTCCATAATTTATTGTTATATGAAATTTTTTCGTAAATCCTAATTTAAAAAAGTTATATGACACTTTTAGTAACCGGGTTTCATATCGACATACCCTAACGAGCATATGTGCACATCTAGGTTTTTTTTACAATTTCCAGCAATTCACTAAAATAATTTTTACTATTTCTCAATAAAAATATGTATCAAGGTCTAACCCAGAAGCTTTCAATTTTATTTTAAAAATGTGTGCAAAATTCGCGAAAACTCGACGAATCTTAGAGGTTATACAGAGTTAATAGTTGGCCATGAGATCAAAGTGACGCTTAGATTTACTTGCTATAGAAAAGGTTACAAAGAGTTGATAGTAGGGCATGAAACAAAAGTTAAGAAATTTATTGAAGTTTTTGGGCATTAAGTTTTTGGAAGTGGAAGCAAAAGGAAGCAGTGCGCGTCAAACTAACTTAAATTGCAATAAACTATCGACTATGGTACAGAAAACTAAATATTTTAGTTTCTCAATTTCAATTGGTTACACATACGACATATGATACGCAACATTTACTTAAAATAATAAAAATTGTTTTTTTTTTAGTTTTTTTTTTGTTGGTCATATACCTATATATATATTTGGAGATTTCATGGACTATTGACCGATCGAATAATTTTTGCTTTTAATTACCCTTTTGGTACTAACGAACAAGCTGGAATAGCTAAATTTTTGATTTGAAACGTTTTTGGATTTTTAAATGTAAATTGAATATAAAAAAATTAAATGTATAATATTATTCCGAATTTAGTGCAAACTCCGCTTATTTTACACCTTCTACTAAAGTTCGCATCGCTAAACTGTTGAATAAATAACTCCAATATTTAATAATCCAAAATGGTCTTTATTAGACTACTTTAAAAGTAATTCACAAAAACACTTATACTCGCAACCAATAGCGTGCTTAAATCAAACTGATTGCTATTTACTCAGCTTTCGCTCCTTTAATACCCTCTGCTATCTTGTTCGCATACTTCTAGGCGTTTCTTCTTCTAGAATTTACTACTTGTTTACCAGCTATAAACTTCCAAGCTATAAACTACAGATGCACGTTTATAGCTTCTCGCATAGCCATATGCGCGTGTATATGTGAGTAATACCTCCACCGATGATTGCATACTTTTGTGAGTATCTCAGATATATGCGAGTGTTTGTGCGTATTTTATGTACATACATATGTGTGTATGTGCGATTTGTTTATGTACATATGTGTAGACATAATGATTAATTTGTTTATGTACATACAAATGACTGCTTAGTATCGGCTTAGAGATGATAGTATCCGTTAGTGTTGCTAATATTCGTCACAATCACCCTTATTGCCATTGTCGTCGTCGTCACTGATCGACGACGACGTGTTAAATTCGGTATTGCCATCGTCGTTTTAGATAACTATTGACGACCATCGACACATGTTTGGTATTGGCTAAGCAAATTTGCTGTCGTCGTCGCCCTCACACGACGCCATTTGTGTCGACACTGTTTTTACTGACGACAGAAGGAAAATTTTTAAGTAAAACATTTCTCTATTAATTAATTAAATATACAAATATGTAATATGCATTATTTTTTTAGATATTCAAAATGAAAATAACGAGTGCGCAACAATTCGAGGTTCTTGGGTAATTCTATACGACAGCATGACACTGCTAATACGCGTCCAAAATATCGAGAGAGGTGTCAAACGACGCGTCTTGACATCAGTATTAATAATCCAAAACCGGAAAATAAAAATTTTAACTCGTTCAAAAGATATTAACGAAAAACCGAAAAAAAAACCCGCGGGTACCTCCGAAACCGGGGGTGGTATCTATAGTATTTTTGCGCAGAACACCTTTCTGCGTTGGCGCTCTTCGGGCGCGCTTATAAAAAATTACCCTGGGTGGGTCCAACACCGGTTTGGAGACCAAAACTATATCCGCGCAAAACACTTTGTTCACAATTTTTTCTGTGGGTACAACATTACAACAACCACATGAAAATCGCCAACTTCAACTGCAAATATCTCCGGACAGAGATACAATTTTTATTTATTTTTATTCGGATTATTGTTGTCGAGATTAATATGCGTCTTTTGACACCTCGATATTTTTGGACGCGTATTAGCAGTGTCATGCTGTCGTATAGAATTACCATTTTCGTCACTAGAGCTCGCACTACTGTCATAATAAAACATTTTTGTAAAATCTTGAAATGAAATATTTAAACAAATCTCGAATCGCGAAAAGATACAGAAATAGTAAAAAAATCGAACAGCTGATCCAGAAATAGCAGAGATGGTATATTTTCCCTTCGTTTTATCGATAAATTGGCGTCGTCGTATCAACAAGCTAGGCAATACCGATTTGGTGTCGAAGTGACGACGATGTCGACGACGACAATGACAATAAGGGTGAATATGAATTATCAAATATTTCTGTTTTTAAATATTACCCAGAATTAAAAAGTGCGCAATACAAACATTAAAAAAAAAATAATTTTTCTGTTTTTAAATTCTACCCAAAATTAAAAAGTGATTCGCTATACTTAAATAATAAAAAAAAAAAAAAAAAACAAAAAAAAAAACACGAACCTTTTCGAACCATGAAACCGAGTATATTGCATAGTATATAATCATAACTGTATAAATAAATTAATCAAGTTTTAAGGAAATGTGAGGAAAATAAGTTAACGGTAAAAAGGGTGATTTTTCCCATACTTAAAATTTTTTTATTTGCTATAACTTTTTTATTTAAGACTTTATGAAAAAATACTCATATATAAAAACGTCATGTAATGAGACTTACAATCGATCCCCATCAAAGTTTTTGTGTTATTAACTAATATTTTTTCTATTTCCCTAAGTCCACTGAAAGCCAAATCCAGACCACTGTGCGACATGGGGAGATACTCTACTCAGCAGCCGCAATGAACTGACAAAAAAATAAAAGAAAATGGCTTATTGTCTTAGAACTTTATATTCTGGCCTTAACTTTGACAGAAGAGTTAAGCTTTTGTGCGGCCCTGCTATACAGGGAAACCTCTTTTCCCTTTAAGTGTTCATGGAAGTGAACGATAAATTTTAAATTGGTTTAGGTTTGGTATGTTCATAGGTTTACGAACGTGCACGATTCCTTGATGTCCGTACTTTTAATAAAATTACCTATGTTCAGCTTTAAATTAGGCTTGGTCAGTTATAGCAGATGTAGGAAGTGCGGGTTGTAGGAGGAAACGAAGGAGCACGTTTTGTGCTCATGCCCTGCGCTTGTCAGGCTAAGACTCCAGCTATTACGAGTGATACAGCTGTCAGATCTAGAAGCAGCAAGTGACGTAGGTCCTAAAAAGCTTCTAATATTTAATATTTATAAATATGTCCTGGGTTTTGATAGAGGGTTTCAGTTTGGTTGTTAAATAAACTTCTGGTAATACTACGGACTCATTCAGTCTATGTGAGGTCTTCATAGACCGCTCAATTCAACCTAACTTAACCTATGTTCAGCCACACTATTAGATCATGGCATCATCATAAACTGCGGCGCAGTTCGATTTTGACATTCGTCCATTGAATTTACAAAAACAAAGTACATGGCACCTTTATTTATGTCTGTAGGTATGTCACCATGCTGCCACCTTGTATGGTGCCGCCATGCTATTAGGAGAGGTCTATGTGTCATTACCACATCTGTCAACTTTTTTTGTGTTTTTGCTGTTTAATTCAAATTTTAATGAATTAGTAAAATTTTTAATTTGTTTACATATTTTTTCTATTTACAGTTAATTGCGGCATAGACTACAAGCCACAAGAAATTTTAAAGAAGAAAAAGTGCAAAACTCAACATTGCAAATTTGCAAATAAAAATGGAGTAACATTAGTGAGCAGCGGCAGCATTAACAGCAAAAACTATATCTACCAACTACAACAACAGCTGCCAGTCTGCGCTGCAGCAACAGTGTATTTTATAATTACATATTTAGATATAAAAAAATAAGTTTCAATTTGACGGAATTCGACAGCGTTGAAGAGTTTGTGTTTTTTTACAGCATTTTGTGCACATTGATTAGCTTTTTCTTTCTTTTAACACCGTGTACCTATGTATGTGTGTACCGCGTTGGCTCTGTGTGCAAAAACTTAAGAACTGTACTACATACGCCTATATACTATAGGCTCATTCCATTTCAAGACACCCGATCCGCGCAGAACATGATTTTTGATTTCGATGAAATTTTAATATGTTGTTCTTTGGTCAAAATAATGAAACATGTTTTCTTTTTTGCCTCAAAAAAATTTTTTTTTCGGATTTATCGGCAATTGAATTCTATAAAATGCAATCGATATTTTATTCACCTATTTCTTCAACTGTCAATAAATTTGTGAAAAATTAACCGATTTTCATGATTTTTTCTTTGAAATGTTCGGTATTACTTTTACTTTTACATATATAAATCTATAAACAATAGCATATAGTTTAAAAAGTATTTAGTAAAAATTTATGGCTTTTTTCAAAAATTTATTTCTCAAAAACGGTTATTTTTTTTTGTTTAAACTTTTTCTATATTGAGTTAACAGTTCATATTTCAACTTGGCCAAATGCCTATTAGCCAAAACTCGTTGTTTTCGAGATATGCATTTTTCAATATTAAACATTTTTTCCCCCCATTTATTGATGCAATGCATTACAGCATACAATAACTATCAAAAACTAATCGATTCTCATGATTTTTTCTTTGAAATGTTCGTTATTACTTTTAATTTTATAGAAATTTATAAACAATTGCATAAGTTAAAAAAATTATTTGTTTAGTATTTAGTAACAATTTATGACTTTATTTTCACAAATCAATATTTCAAAAAACCGTTTTGTTTTATTTAAACTTTTTCTATATCGAGTGAGCAGTTTATATTTCAACATGGGTAAATATCCATAAGCCAAAACTCTTTGTTTTCGAAATGTGAATTTTTGAATATTAAACTTTTTTTCGCCATATATTGATGCAATACATATCAGCATACAAGGCAATCAATGCCAAATGCTTAAAATTAATTAAAATATCACATTTATTATTGAAAACCTTCGTTTGTTAATATTTTTCAGAATATGGCAAAATATTTCACTAAACCTCCAATACCGTTGTTGTTGTTGTAGCAGTGACCTCCGCTTCCCAAGGCAGTTGGTTCTATGTACCGGAGCGACTCGGGATTTTTCCCGACCAAGGACTGTCATTTCAGTGTAACCCCGTTTAATTCGTTATGTCTTTCCCTCCAATACCGTCACAAGAGTCTTTGCCATGTCCTGTTACAAAATCACTGTAATTCTGAAAAATAATAAAGAAATGAATGCTTTCAATAATAAATGTGATATTTTAATTAATTTTAAGCATTTGGCATTGATCGCCTTGTATGCTGATATGTAGTGCATCATATATGGCGAAAAAAAGTTTAATATTCAAAAATTCATATTGCGAAAACAACGAGTTTTGGCTAATAGGCATTTGGCCAAGTTAAAATATGAACTGTTCACTCATATAGAAAAAGTTTAAACAAAAAAAAATAACATTTTTTGAGAAATAAATTTTTGAAAAATGTCAAAAATTTTTAGTAAATACTAAAAAAAAATTTTTTTTAACTATATGCTATTGTTTATAAATTTATATAAAAGTAAAGTAATACCGAACATTTCAAAGAAAAATCATGAAATCGCTTAATTTTTGACTAAGTTATTGACAGTTGAAAAAATTGGTGAATAAAATATCGATTGCATTTTATCAAATTCAAAGGCAAACAAAAACACGTGTTTCATTATTTTTACCAAAGAACAACATATTAAAATTTCATCGGAAATCAAAAATCATGTCCTGCGCGGACCGGGTGTTTTGATATGGAAAGGGCCTATATATGTCCATCTATATATATGTACCATGAAAACAAAAAATTTATACGAAATTTATTTCGATTATTAAATGGTAAATTTATTAAAACTTATGAACATACACAAACAATGTGTATAGATAACAAATCAATTGTCTTTGCTGTTGCATTTTTTGCTATTAATAATATACTATATATAAAACATAATTTTTCTCTAAATTTTTTGATACTTTAAAGCAGTGGTCACCAAAATTGAAACTGTGGCTGTGTGAGTAAAACTAATGTTGTTAGTCGTAGTGATTTAGTTGGTGATAAAAAATCAATGAGGTGGAACGTATGCGCGCATGTTTGTTAACACACAAAAAGTAATTCGTAAATATGCGTTACAAATACTACTTCATTGCTTGAGTGTAACGAAAAATTTAAACAAAATAAATTGTTAACATTAAACCATGAAAACATTTTGCGCATGAGCATTTGTTTGCAAAATATTTTTTCGCAAATGCGCAAATAAACATAGCCTCATCATCCGATGTTGCTATTCTGCTTGTTCAGCGCCGACTAAACAAAAGAGAATAATGATATGTGTAAAGTGAGCGCGAACAATTATTTCACCAGCTGACGACCACTGCCTTAAAGTAATGTACTTGCACGCAGTTCACCATAACTTACATACATACTATAGATACACTTGATTTTTCTTAGTTCTAAAGCTTATTGTATAAATATTTGATTTTCTTATGACTTAGTAACAAAAAATTTTACATTTAAAGAAAATATTGTGGAGTGCAAATTTATAGAATTTCTGTAAAATGTTTAAAAAAGTAATAATAAAGCAGAAGAAGAGATAACACACTTTGTAAAGTGTACGTAAAATAAAAAAACTGATAAAACTGAAAACGTAAAATAAATATATATAACTAAAAATTACGAAAATGTCATTTTTTTAATTTACATGTTTGCTGTTTACATACTAATGCGTTATTTGTAAAAATAAGCAAAATAAAATGCAAGGTAGCTGATACAAACAAAAACTAAACCTTTGAGGAACCGAAAAAAGGTGTAATAATAAAAGAAAACCAAAAACTAGCGTCAGTACAAAAAAAGAAGAAAACTAAAACAAAATTCAAAAAATAATAATGACTTTATTTTGTAATATTTGGCATAAATTGTGAATAAAAAGTGACGCATAAAAAAAAACCACACAAAATTTGTCTACAGCAAATTACTTATTAATAATAAAAAAGTAAAGGGGCGGATGTGCGAATTGTGTTGAAATGTGAATGGAGCAAATAAGTAAAATAAAGTAATAATAATACAAGAAAAAAAACAAAATTATATATCCTACCATTATTTCCTGCTTATATTTGGAATTTATGTCGTTGCTTCAAACCGCCGTTTTATGTGATGCCGCATCACCTTGCGAAACCTGACATTATCACCGACTAAATCATCGGCGACCTTATTTACAACATGGACGTCCCAAATGTCGACCATTTTGAACATCCACGTCAATAGCACTACGCTACCGACTGTCTCAGACCCCAAAATCTTGGGTGTGACGTTTGATCAGGACCTACATTTTGGTGAACATGCAGTCGCAATTGTACCGAAAATCGAGAGCCCTCATAAAATCCTCCAAATCTATTGCTGGCAGTACTTCGGGGAAAAGATAAAGGAATGCTCATTACCACTTACAAAGCAATTGGCCAGCCGATTGCATGCTATGCGTCCCCGATATGGTCGCCAAGCCTAAAGACTACTCACTGGAAGAAGCTAAAGGCCTGCCAAAATACTGCCCTCCGAGCCGCCACAGGATGTCTTCTTATGTCCCCAAAACACCATCTACATAATGAGGCGAGAGAATACTCTCCATTAGGGGGAGAAATGAAATGCTAACCAAACAGTTCCTGTTGAATACCCAGAAACCTGGCCATCCCAACAGACATTTGACTGATGAGCCAACACCGCCCAGGGGCTTAATGTCATCTCCGTAAACATACGGAAATACGGCACCTGAGAACACAGCCGTATAAAGCCAAAAAACACAAGCAGGGCCCGTATTACGTGTTACGATCAGTGACTGAAAACCATTTTCATTCAAGCGGTAACTATGCAACTGTCAAACTTTTTCTAAAATTTATAATAAGTTATGGATCTAATGAGTACTATTTGTTGCTAGTTTAAATGTGCCATTAATCCGACCCACCATTTCAGAGCTATTGAGATTTAAAAAATTTGTTTCGATCACGGATCGTAACACGTAATACGGGTCCAGGTCCTCAGTGAACTCCACAAACAGGCGTCGGACCTCTATGCCAGGAATTGCCCGGTGAATCCTGTACTCAAAGAACAATACCGTAAACTTGCAGAGAGGAACGCACACTCCCTAGGGAAACGCGAGTCACTCTACCTCAACTACGATCTGGATACTGTAACAGTTTAAAATCTTACCTATACAGAATCAACCGCGACATACAAAAAGTATGTTCTGCTTGTAACGTGTCCCCACATGACACCAACCATTTCTATAACTGTATTGTGGAACCAACGCCTCTAACACCCCCCTATTATGGACTGCATCTATTGAAACAGCAAGTTTCATTGGACTCCCGTTAGAGGATATTGATGATTATTGACCGGT
This sequence comes from Eurosta solidaginis, assembly GCF_040869045.1. NCBI lineage: Eukaryota > Metazoa > Arthropoda > Insecta > Diptera > Tephritidae > Eurosta > Eurosta solidaginis. The sequence continues at coordinate 61,072,800 of NC_090321.1, forward strand.
CGCACCTATTGGATGGGGCGAAGCACTGCTACAACAGCACCAACAACAAGTCGGCCGCCATCGTTATTTGAGGGTTAGTGATGCACGAAACCACACAAGATTGCCACCGCTGCTTTTACCAAAAGGAGCAATCTTGCGTGTATGAGATCAAAAGTAGCAGATAGACTGATGTCTACCGCGGTAGGCAAGAGTAAGAGGCGTCTAAAATCAACAGATATAGATAAATAGGCATGGTCATATCAAATCGTTGCCTAGATGATCGTGATATCCGCTGCATGATGCTAGTTTCCGTAACGTATTATCAAAGGACTATGAACACCGATAACACTCCACTTCGGGGAGTGTCTTTATTGCTACAACAACAACAACAACGAAGTATAGCAATAACATAAAATTATGTGACATTTACTGGAGTGGCTATGCAAATAAGCGCAGTTCGTTTTCAGACCCTTGTCAAGTACTTCCGTTTACGCATTTGAATGAAGGTCATGCCGCTATCCGCATAAAGCCGAAATTCCGACGAAGAGATGAAAGACGCATTATATGAACAGGCTCGGCCACTTCAACGCCTGGGTGGATGGACAAAGGTGTTCTTGCGCCCATAGTCGGGAAGGTCAGCCTCCATGACGAAAACCGTGCTAAACATTGCAATAGAAAGTTGTTTTATATACTTAGGTGCACAATTAGAGCCCCATAAAGAGACTCGGATCAACTATCTCGTCTCAATCAAAATTCGCATCCGCTTCTGCGCCTAAAAGCTAGCAAAAAAAATGCAATAGCAAAAAGGTGCGAAATTTGGCTAACTCAAGCACAAGACGAGTCTATACCCTTCCTTACTTGTTTTATTTTGGTTTTGATTTCATAATAGAAATATAAGAAACTGTAATATATTTGGTAATTCCATACGACAGCATGACACTCTTAATACACGTCCAAAAATATCAGAGGGGTATCAAAAGATGCGTTTTCGATCCAGGATCGCGAATCCGAAAGCGGAGGTAAACAATTTTGGGTGTGTCAAGAGATATTTGTAAAAGAAATTTTGGAAAATTGTATGTGGTTGTTGTAATTTTGATGATTTTGTGGTACCCACAAAAAAAATTGTGAACATAAGTGTTTGCGCGGATATAGTTTTGGTCTCCAAACCGGTGTTGGACCCACCCAAGGTAATTTTTTATAATCGTGTATTCGTTTTTCTACGAACTGGCTCACCTACTACATACATGTTTTGTGCAGACCCAAAAATTTATCTGCTAAGGCGGACGAACTTTTGGTGCCAAGGTAATGCCGAGGGACAATCAATACCATTTATACAAATTTTCTTAAATATTTTTGAGGGATAGGCCAACACACTAGCTCTACACCACGGCGAAAGACTTTGACCGTTCAGCCGGTAAATTCAGCCTCCACGAATTATCATACTCCAACTGGACGATGATGTTTAGCTAAGCTGCGAAGAGCTACTACGTTTTTGCTGGCGTGGGCAAGTTATGGGAAGATCTCCACTGGGTTCGGAGAAGCAGGTGGGGAAGACTTTGATCTCTCTTGGTACCCGCTGCTGGCGTCAGATATCGGGAAACAGCATTAGCTGGAGTGACTTGTTACGCTACAGCCAGCATCTCCTAAGCGGTTAAGCGCCACTTAAAAAATGTATCATCCAACCGCGAGGAAAAGGGCCAAAACAAACCGAAGAATACCTCCAAAATCATTTTTTCCGCAGTAGCGAAGACACTTAGGCTGCTGATCTCTTATAAAGTGAAGTTTCAGCATATTTAAGGCTTAAAGACGTATCAACCAAGTGAAGAAGGATGAATAAAAAATCAATAGGGGTTGACTCCAACATTCGCTTCTTAATTAGAAGAGGTTAAGAAGTAAGGTCTTTTCTTTTGTCCATTTGCAAAAATAGGACGTGTTGAGGCATCCATTATATTGGTAACTAATTTTTTTGTCATATACATACACAAAAACCGATTTCAAAACTTCGAAATATTTTTTCACTTATTTCATAAGCATTCTATTTTTTTTTGGGATTTTAAAAAAGTGAAAAATGTTAAACCAACAATTTTTTTGTGTTTACTTTGGTTTGTCATTTTCTCAAAGTTTAAGAGTGATTTAAAATTTTTTTTTAAAATCGAAAAACCATTATGGCCGCCAGAAGAGTAAATGGTTTTACCTGGTAATATTTATACCATGGTTAGGATAACATCACCTGGTACTGAATTCGCCTTGCTCAAGCATAAGTCAACCACAAAATTGGTAAACGTCGATCAAGAAAAAAAAAAAAATAGCTGGTATGATTAGAGATGGGATTGTACCGGGTATTTACCATTTTTATGCGTAAATACCAGGAAAATACCCGGAATATTCCTTATCTGTATCTTTTTTTGGGTATTTAAAAATCATTTGAATCGAGGCTGCTTGGAATTACAATTCAGCTATTTAATTTATACGTCATTTGAAATAAAAAAAATTTCGTTTTGATTTTAAGCAAACAACCCAGCAAACACTCGGGGTCAACAATTAGTCTGAAAGGAGTCCAAACTTTGGATCGTTATGAACTCATTTAGGAGCCTGAAGTGAATGCTATGTGAATTCAAGCGCTCTCATATTTTGCCTCTGACATAAGTCTTATACAGGCCTCCTTCCGATATCATATACATATGAGCCTTATTGGCCTCATATACTGCTAATTTTGAGTTCTTTAATGAATAGGCAGAAAATTGTTGTGATAAATCTCTCATGAGGATAAGATAGGAATGAAATTAGTATTAGTTGAATTATATTTTTCCCAAATTATTAAATAAATTATAAATTAAAAATTGCTTCAAATAAATGTTTTCATACATTTAAAGCAACTAGGGCAATCCCCGCCTAACTCATACGAATCATTCGAAATTCATTCAAAATAAAAAATAAATAGAATTTTGTGTGGAAATTGTTCAAGTCCAAGGTGTTCAAATGAAAATATCTAGCATCAATACAGCGGGTCATTTTTTTTCTCAACGGAATATCATAGAGAGTAAAATTTTGCGTATGTGGTCTTCCTTGCGTGCAAAAATATGATCCAGAACAATTTTTTTGCACGGTTTTTGCAACAATTTTAAAAATAGAAATTTATTTCACAGAAATAAAAAATGTGCTCTGAAATAGTTTTTAATTACAAACAAATTGGTGTTTGAATTGTCAAAATCGGTGGAGCCTATCGGCTGCTATTCAACTTTAAAAGAAAAAGGACAAAGAAAATTCAAATGGCGATAATTAAGGATACAGTTTTTTCTGGAAAAATCGAAGACGAGCTTTGTTTGTATTATCGATAGCTATCAAATAATACTTCTATTGCTCAAAAATAAATTAAACGTTTTTAGTTGATCCGTTTCAGAAATTTTGACTCTGTGTCTTTAAATATAACATTTACATATTTACATTGCTTTATTAAAATTATATAAGCATGAAATGTACACATCCAGTGATGATAAAAGTACCAAATAAAAAAATACAAAAAGTATTTAAAAACAGAATACATACATACTTTCGAAAATACTTTGAAATCGAAAGCTTACGTGTTGGTATTATTAAGTGCTTGTACGCAGATCAAAAGAAGAATTTTGCATTTTTCTTGAGCATGAAAATAGCAGTAGGCACAAAATTTTGGCATTTCACGATGCATGGCAATTTATACATGAATACCGCTTTTATAAAAATAAAACAAAATTTATGAAACTTTTTGATTTCATCCCTTCCTTTATGGCAAAGTTGAAATCGAACGAATTGGAAATGCAAGGTAGAGACACATTTTCGGTGGCTTGAGCAGCTAGACCGCAAATTTAACCAAAACTACAGGAATAATGTTTCAAACCCGGGACAAACTCCTGTAATAACGAAACGAAAGAATGTCTTTTTTTCTTGTTTCGTAAAATCATACTGATGTGGGCAGATTTAAAGCTTAGCAGCTGTCACTACAGCCCAAGCCTTTAGTAGTTAATAATAGCTATCATCCGGTGGCAAAATCCTGAGCCAGATACATAAATAATTTTGCATGTAAATGCAACAACAACGATTTGAGCCAGATAAATCCAGATAGAAGCCTGGTTCAATTTGTGAGCCAGATAATTTGTTAATTACTTCTTTAAACGTTGGAAACGCGGCCTTTAATATACCTACTTTTTCAAAAATATATATGTCGCTGTTTAGCCTTTCGCCGTATGAGTTAAATGAAAAACAGCAGCGACATCTGCCTATCACATTTCACGTGTGCGAAAATTTCACGACATCTGCTTCTCAAGTCTCTCAATGATCCAGAGCATTCCCTTGAGAATTGAGCGTGAGCCGGAGCTGTAAAACTTACTGAAAGACGGCAAATATCTAACGGTTGACTAGAAAAACCGATTCGGATTTTCACCGATAACAATCAATTTCCAAGCATAAAAAAGGATTTCGGCGCGATGTTTTTTCATTTTTTTGGCTAAGTTTAATTTGAAATATTTACTAACACTAAGATCGCTTACTGAGTCTTATTATTAAACGTTTTTCTGAAACTGAATTTCACATCCGAAGTAGATTTCGGGAATGATAAGTCTCTCGTGTCTGCTTTAGTTATCGTCCTGTTGCCAGATAGTTATCGACGTCCTATCGCATTGATATTGACAAGAACCGATATCTGCAAATTATCGCCATGTTATAAGCATATTGTTAAATTGCTATCGATAATCAATCACCCTTATCGCGAGTTTTTTTTTCGCCCGAAAATATTCACAGTTTTTGTTCACCCTATCGCAGAGGGTGGCGAAAGAATTTTTCGTGGTCGAAAAAGATTTCACCTTATCGGCAACTCTTTGTTCGGTCGAAATGAACAGCGGGGAAACCCAAATTTGTTCACTTTTATTTTACAGGCGAACGAGAGGAAAACAAAATGTAAGTAATTTTTTGTTTTGAAATTTGATACTCTTATAATTATATGTACTTCTCATGATGCAATTACAAGGTGACTGACGTTGGCAGCTTCTCTTTCCAATCCGCCATCTTGAACTCCCACTCTGAAACTCAATTTGGCTCTTTGCGAAACTACTTTTTCATTCAGAGGAAAAATTGTAGTAAAAACCATTCAAATCAATTTTTCTGGAAAAGTATGCAAAGACCACTTTTTTCTCCAATTCTATTTTGAGTTGACTTCTATAAATCAAATGCGTAAAATTTTTTATATAAAGTATTTTATATTAAACGAAATTGTTTGAATTTTAATATTTCCGTCGAAAGTAATGCAAGATGTTTTTTAATAATAATTCTAATACATGTTTTAACTATTTTATGTTTCTGCTTAACTGCTGTTTCAAGATGCACGTTTTGCAGCTCAATAGCAAGGTCTGACTTTGGCTATGGCGAGATAGTGACCCGTTTTGATATTGATTCTCGAATCCTGTGCATATCAAAAAGAATTAAAGCATGTGCCTTCCGCGTGTCGCGACATGGTCGATCTGGCTGCGTTGTTTTATATGTCTGATGTTTGGCGGCGCAGATGAACACAATATTGAAGAACAATGTACATATTTCACCTCATTATAGCGAAACATTCAAATAGAGCCATGAATCACACTATCTGCACCAGAACAATTTCTTTCATGCACACTGCAATAAACATCGCATGATGCTGCTTCCATCGCATCCTTTAATAATTCTTTACTTCAGTACAAATGTGTTTTTATGTAGCAGTTGCCTATGCAGCTCAAAACTCGCTCTGCATGAAAAAGTGTTAAAGCTCATACAGTTTAGCACTATACCTCTTTGGATGTTGTTGTAGCGATAAGGACACTCCGCGAAGGCCTTGGGGAGTGTTATCGAGTTGATGGTCCTTTGCTGGATGTAGATCCGGTACGTTCCGGTACCACCTCGGGAACGATTTGTTATGACCACATGGGACCTTCTAGGCCATTCCGCCCTCCCACGCCCTAGATCTATGAGAAGTTCGTGGTCGCCAGAGCCTCGGCTGTTAATGAAACAGGATTCGCCACGTATAGGTGAGGTTGACAATTGGGTTTGGAGAAGCTATATATTACGCTGGCAACCCCTTGAAAGGGTTGCGCTACACAACCCCTTGAATCTATTTGGTATTTTAGTCGCCTCATACGACAGGCATCCTACCGCGGGTATTTTCTAACCCTCTAACCCGCTGGATTATCCTTCGATACTCGCCGTCGGCATCACGTGCCCGACCATAAATCTTCCGGAAAACTTCTCTCAACACTCCAAGAGCCATCTTCTCTCGACACCGTCAATGATTCCCGAGCCATAGAGCACGACAGGCATGATGAGTGACTTGTAAATAATGATTTTTTTCGTCGGGATGGGACTTTACTTTTCAGTTGCCTACTTAGTCCAAGCATGTAGCATTTATTGGCAAGAGTAATTCTTCGCCTAAGGCATTTTCCGATTGATTTCTAATCTGACATTGTTTTTTCTGTTAATGCTGGTTTCAAAATAGACGAAATCCTTTACAGTGTCGAAATTATACCCGTCAACAGTGACGTGGCTGTCTAGGTGCAAATGGGCCGATTCTTTCTTGGGTGACAGCAAGTACTTCGTATTGTCTTCATTTACCGCGAGAACCAATTCGTTAAGTAAAAAGAGAAAAAATTGTTTCCAAAGTACTTTGAGCTGGCTTCCACAATTTCGTTATGGTAAACAAGCCTATATATGGCGGCAGTCGCAGTGACCTATATTCACTTTTTATTTTTATAAACAAATGACAAGATATTAGTTTCGTTACTATTTTGGATTAAGCAAAAAAAAAAAAATAAAAAAAAATTAAGTGCTTTGCTATAAAAAAGTACTCGATTTAATACTGTTTTACAAAGCGGCCTCTTCTGTTCTTCCCCTTTCTCTCATCATTCGTATTAATTGGGAGCTTTCAAAATGAGCTGTCACTACATAGACCACCTTGTCGTTATTACATCATGTGTACTTCTATTATTAGAAATAAATCAATAAATAATGCACAATCGTAAGCTGAGCGGAAAAAAGTGAAATTCCTGTATTGCTAAGTAGGTAAATTCTATTTTTTATGACAACGTATCAGTCGGCCAAGTTATCCATTGTGGACAAAGAAACGGTTCCAAAATGTTGAGCACCTCGCTGAAACAAGATTGGCTAAGACCCACTCCTTGGTCCTTTCCAACGCCTTTCCCTATGCGAAAAAATGAAGACATGTACTCAACTTTACAATTGGTGGAACTCCAAATTTGTGCTTCAATGGAGGCAAGGATTTGGTAAGAAATCTAGCAAATATTAGAATGCCGGCTTGTTTACCCTGTAATATTGGTGAAAGCTAATTGAAAAAAATATAACTTGTTATTCAAAACTGTTGAAAATAGTAATTTTCAGCTTACAGTGAATCATTTAGCTTCAAAGGGTTAGAACTGTTCCTTAATTGCCTCCGAATCGCTTTCACATTTAAACATTATTTTATTTCTATTTTTGTTGTATTTTAAGGAAATATATGTATGCTTGTTTACAAAATTTACACAATTGCAAGTAAATTATTTGTTCATTGCTAGTTCACAATAGAGCATCAGCTGTTTCGAAGTGAACTTTTGTTCGCCCGAAATTGCCGATAGGCGGAAAAAGTTCACCCGAACAAAAAAAGTGAAAGCGAACATTTTTCCGCGTGAACTTCGCGATAAGGGCGAATAATTCACGCATAACAGACAGCTAACTCGTCTTTAGCACGCCAATAACAAATGGTTGAGAATTCAACAACTTTCCTTTGGGTCATTTGTGTAAGGATAATAATGGATCTTCATATAAAATTGTGGAGTAATCTACAAAAAGGTACTTATATATCATTAGCGCTACGTGAGCTAATCGGTTTATCGATAACTACTATCAATTTGTGTATATCTTTTGAGCCTAGCCAATGTTTCGCAATATTTATGTAGATGAATTAACAATTTATATAATATATAAAATACCATTCTTAACCCTTCAAGGCAAAAATGGGTACACAAATGAATTATCGGTACACAAATGACCCAGAACCTAAATTGCCCTATATCTCTTGAACTGAGCAGGATTTTCAAAACTCTTGTTTTGCATTATATAGCGACCAACTTGTAAAACTATTCACAATTGGACTCAAGGTTCTATCACAAACGGTTCAATTTCTACGTGCGATTTATCGGTTGATCGATCAGTGCTCAACTTCTAACTGTTTTTGTGTATGTATATCTCCTGAACAAAGCAAAATTCAATAGTTTCTTTTGCATTCATATAGTTATCTACTTGTAGATTGATCCACAATTTGCGTCAAGGTTCTATCGTTAACGGTTAAGGCGCTACGTGGGTTAATCGATTTATCGATAACTACAGTCAATTTGTGTATATGCAAAAACAAAAACTTTTTTGTTGTAGCACTGCTTCGCCCCATCTAATAGGTGTGACCAGGGACGCAACAAATTAAATGGGGTTACACTGAAATGACAGCCCTTGGTCGGGAAATATCCCGAACCGGCTGCCTTGGGAAGCGACAAAAACTTTGTCATTTAGCTTGGTTCAACAGATATGCGCAAACACAAATTAACAGTAGTTATCGATGGGCCGACTAACCCACGTAGCGCCTTAGCCGTTACGGCTTTTAAATTGCGAACCTCAACAACTGTGATCGAAAATAGTACAAGTTTTAGATACTTAAGGCCGTTTTCACCAACGTCGGTTACGCTAACTTTATTTGATGGGAATCTTTCGATGAGCTGTCATGTAGACTGTCGGCCAGGTAGTGTTTTCAGATTCTTTCCATGGTTCAACTATATGGTTGGCTCATCTCTACAGCAACAACACACTTTTGTCCAGATTGTGTGTTGGTGTTAGGTGAATGAAATAGAGAGAAAACATAAAACTTTGCAATTCTTGCGTGTTCCGGGAAAAAATTTCGTTAAATTGGATGCATTTACTAAAAAAATAACTTAAAGTGATGTGAAACTACTTTTTTATAAAAAATTTGGTAAAAGTCTAGTTGAGGGGTTGACTGCCAATACGCTACCGAAAATATCGAGAAAGGTGTCAAAAGGCGCGTATTGACCTCGACAACAATAATCCGAAGGCTGAAAAGAAAATTTGTATCTGTCCGGAGATATTTGCAGTAAGTTGGCGATTTTCATGCGGTGGTTGTATAGGGGTTGCCAAAGGGAGATGGAAAACGAAAAATGTAGCCAACACATTGACAACACTGGATCACAAATTCCAACTTTTTTTCTGCACCAGAAACGCCATTATGAAATTCCTATGTAAAATCACCCCCCGATTCCGAAAATGAAGGTTATTTTTAATTCTATAGTAACATTTTTGAGATATTTACGAATTACCGTTATTTCAAAAATTGGGTCCACTTAATCATATATACAATAGGCATCAAATGAAAGTATCATCATCATCATCATCCTCCCCAACTCCTATTGGAGCATAGGGCCTCGACCAGCGACTTAAATCTTATTCTGTTAGGTGCAGTTCTTGTGATGTCACTCCACGTATATCCTGCGTCTTCGAGTTCTTTATCCACAGTTCTGCGCCAAGTTTTCGCAGGTGCACCAGGTCGTCGGCTTCCTTGTGGATTCCATCGCAATGCTTGTCTGGCTATATTTACTGGAGGTCTTCTGAGAGTGTGACCAATCCACGACCATTTACGCTTGGTTATTTCTGTGGCAGCCTTAGGTTGATTTGTTCTAGACCATAAGTCGTCATTTGAAATTCTTTCCGGCCATCGAATTTTCAGGATTCGGCGCAGACATTTATTAATAAAAACTTGTAGACGTTTCTGAATTGAAGTTGAGCTTTTCCACGTCTCGCAAGCATAAAACAGTACTGATTTAACATTCGAATTAAACAGTCGAAGCTTCGTTTTTAAAGATATTTGGCTGGACCTCCACACGTTTGCCAGTTGCCCAAAAACCATTCTTGCTTGGTTTATGCGAGACTGAACGTCCTCATCTGCACCGCTCTTATTTGAGACAATACTACCAAGATAAACAACGGACTCTACACCTTCGATTTCATTTTCGTCAACCGTAAGCATCAATGGCCTTGATGAAATACTATAGCCGCATCTTATGACTTTGGTTTTCGCTGTATTGATGCTTAGTCCGGCCTCCTTTGCATGTGTGTTGACAGCTTCTAAATTGTGTTGAAGGTCAGTACTTCTGTGGCTTAGCAGACAGACATCGTCTGCATATTCTAAATCCCCTAGCTGAGTGAAAGGCGTCCACTGTACACCGTGTCCACCATTTTCTGCGTTCCTCATAATCTCGTCTAATGCCAAGATAAACAAGAGCGGCGAGAGTATGCATCCCTGTCGCACCCCGCTTTTAATTTCGAAGGGTTCTGAGAGGCACCCATCGTGACTGACCCGGGACTTAAATTCGGCATACATTGCCTTTATAATGTCGATTATTTTATTGGGCATCCCTCGTTTTCGTAGTATTTCCCAAATATATTTCCTGTCGAGACTATCAAAAGCCTTTTTAAAGTCGATAAAAAGTAAATAAGCTGATGTTCTGTATTCACAGCATTGTTCAGCAATGATTCGGACGGTATTTATTAGATCAACACAGGACCGGTTTTGTCTAAAGCCACACTGATTTTCTCTTAGAGTTCCGTGCACCGCCTCTTGAATTCGGGACAGTAAGATCGTGGAGAACACTTTGCTAGGAATCGAGAGTAAGGTGATACCTCTGTAGTTGTTACAATCAGAGGTATCTCTCTTTTTTGCGACTTTTACAAAAATGAAAGTATAAACGATACTTATTAACAACCGTTTACCTGTTACGTTTTCAATACTTGTATTTAAATTCAAAATGTATGCCATGATTATTCCCCGTAATGTGAATAAACAGTTCGAACAAAATTATAATCTATTATTGAGATGTAAAGGTCAGTAATCTGTGCCGGACTTGTAAAGCGCGCGTCATATGAAAGTATAATTTGAGTTTGTGCCGTGTTTTAACATAGCAAAACCAAAATTAGCTGCAGAACTTACTAAAACTATGCAAAAATTAATAGAAATAAATTTTTGCATTTAGTTTTTTGTGTCACAAGAGAAAAATCCGCAAAACTGAAGAAATTCGGAAATTAATTGTAGAAGATAGGAAAAAGGGTGAGACATATGCAAAAATTGCTGAAAAATATTCTATTTCGATCGGAGGGGCCAGAAAGATTTTTGAAAACTTCAAAAAGCGGAAAACATACATGACTCAGTATGGAGGAGGTCCGAAGGCCAAAATCACGATACACGTTGAGCGCCTCATGAGAAAAAAAGTTGCAAGCAACCCAGAAATTTTTAGCGAGGGAGCTAATCGAAAGTTTGAATTTGAATGTTTATACCAGTACAGTGCAGACAACATTACGTGCATCTGACTTCAAAACCTATGTCGCCAAAAAAAGACCCCTGATTTCCACTGCAAATAGGAAAAACAGACTGGCTTTTGCAAAGCAGTATGTAAGCATGCCAAACACGTTTTTGGACAAAGTGATTTGGTCCCATGAGTCAAAATTTGTGTTGAGGAACTCAAAAAACGTAAATGAGTGGTGCAAACCTTCTGATCACTTAAAGCCTCAGGGTATACAATCAATGGTGAAACATGGAGGCCGCTCTCTCATGATTTGGGGTTGTTTCTTAAAATTTGGCGTAGGTAATCTAGTAAAAATCGATGGTCGTATGACGGGGGCTTCTTATGTTGACGCTCTCAGTGAAATTTGGGCAATAAGTGCGGCAAAAATGAATTTGCAGTCGTTTTTCTTCAACAAGATAACGACCCCCACACACTTCTCGACTTGCTAATCGCTTTTTATGAAGAAAACGCCATAGAAAAACTCAACTGGCCATCTCAATCGCCAGATTTTAATCCAATTGAGCATTTATGGTAAATTTTTGACTCAAAAATACCAAAAAGCAGCCGCACGAACTTGGAGTCCTTTTTCTCGGAGATGAGGTGTCAATGGGCTAATATTCCATTGAAATTGGTTCGAAGTATGCCAAAACGGCTCCGTGCGGTTATTCAGAGCAAAGGTGGAAATACCGATTACTAAATTTAGTTCAAAAATAAAGCCTTTTGTTTGTTTTACACTTTTATACTTTCATTTGCAGCGCTTTGTACTAGAATTCCTATCGTAGAGTTAAAAAAATCATATTTTTCGTTCGACACTTGGGAAAATACATATTCCTCTGTTTTTGTTATCCATGCACCTGTGATAATATGATAATATTGTAATATTTGTTATTTAATAATTTTAATAAATTTGCACTGAAATAACTGCTGTGAAATTTATACTTTCATTTGATTCCTAGTGTATCTCAAGAACGAATTGAGCAAATCCAAAACGGTTTAAAGTTTTTAAAAGTTAATAAAATTTGCTTTAAACTGTGCATGCAGCACTTTTTGCGGGGCCCTGCAGATTCAAAGATAACGAACAATCATTACGGATTTTTTAAATTTTTTTTGTAATAATATAAAAAAATTTGTACTTTCCGAGGAAGGATCTCGAAAAATTTTTATTTTTTTGCAGAATTTTTCTTTTCTCTCTAAGCTCTGTTTTATTACAAAAAAAAAAAAAAATAAGCTTTCATTCAACAAAATCGATGGACTAATACAAAAGTATAAGCATTCATGTAAATATTCTCATTTAATACTAAAGTACCCTACTGGCACATATAGTATGTTAGTATTCGTATATCAGTTAGTTTTTGCTGATTTTTATGTTTTCTCTCAAAGCTCTGTTTTAATACAAAAAAAAAATAAGCTTTCATTCAACAAAATCGATGGACTAAAACAAAAGTTATAAGCATTCAAGTAAATATATTCATTTAATACTTAAGTACCCTGCTGGTAGTTAGTATTCGTATATCAGTGAGTTACCGAATATTAACAAAAAAAAGAGTAAAAAGGCGGTAAAGTTGTGAATATTTTAGCTCCGCATTTTTTATTGTTTAACGTGAATTGCGTACGATATAAACGCGTAAACAACGCTTAAATACTCACAACATCTTACTGGACATCAACTAAATCTAAAACAAGTGGACAACAACCACCGTCGGAGTAACATCATAATCCTGATTTGCTTTGCTGCTCCAGTGGAGTCAGGAGTCAACGTCTCAACCGCTGCGCAGCAAAGGTAAATATATATAAACAAGCAAGTGTTCCTGCAAGTTGCCTGCACTTAAATAGGCAAAACAAAAACCTGCCTGACTGCTTTGTTGTTGTACGGCATTCGCACCATTGTGTCAGGGCGTGGGTCGTCCCCGCGTTGGGCTTCATGCAGACCTTGGCCCGCTTTGATGCAGAGAGCCTCACATGTTGAGGTGGAGTACGCTGTTAAAACAGCAATATTAAATGTTTGGCTCGTTCAGAATATAAGAACAAAAAACCGAAAAGTTACCAGCGGGTCCCTCCTAAACCAGGGGTGGTATCCACAGTATGGTTACGCAGAACACCTTTCTGCGTTGGCGGCCTTCTGCTGCGCTTAAAACGAATCACCCTGGGTGGGTCCAACACCGGTTTGGAGACCAAAACTAAATCCACGCAAAGCACTTATGTTCACAGTTTTTTTGTTGGGTATTGCACAACAGAACTACAATCACCCGAAAATCACCAACTTCCACTGCAAATATCTCCGGACAGAGATACAATTTTTATTTTCCGCCTTCGGAATATTGTTCTCGAGATTAATACGCGTCGTGGGACACCTCTTTCGACCTATTTGTAGGCAACAATCGACCTCGCACCTAACGCACTTGACACCATAAGAAAAATTTATAAAATTGTGTTTACCAAAAAGGTAAACACGACAAACGTCAAATGAAAATTCCCAAAAAACACCATTGTGAACTCACGTAAATTCACAATGACGAAAAAAGCTTTGTTGGTAAGGTTTCCGGATGGGTGTGCATGATATGTTGAGAATAAGGACAGGGATAGATATAGGGTGGTCATGATTGCGGTAGGCAAAAGAAAGACCGTGGGAAACGGCAAATGGAAACGGTTCTTTTCAGCGATTTGGATAGTATAAAACAGGGATGCACCTTAACGTTAAGCTAATCGTTTATCAAAAAATTTCCACCGTTTCCGTTGAAACACTTCGAAATATTATCGATAAAGAAATTATCAAGATAAATTGTATCTCGTTTTTAACCGAAACGAAAAGCTTTCGTTAACGTTAAAAACGTTAACAAAAACGTGATACTTTATGTTTGAATTGTGCTGGCAATGCTATAGCCATGGTGAAGCCGTAAGGTGGCAACAACGAGCGCACATATACACACAAACTCTATGTAATTTGTTTGTGTAATTCGTTCGTGGTAATGTCAAAAATACTCTGAGAAATGTTCGTACTGTCAAAATTCATGAGAAAAGTTGCAATCAGCTTGGCTAATGCTTTCACCTTTAATGACTCCGCCATTAATCAGCTTTGCCAGCATAGTTTGAAATTAATAATCAACATAAACGATTTGATTTCGTTTTGATATGGCAGAAAACGAAACGAAATCATTTCGTTAATTTGACGATCTTAACGTTAATAAACGAAACGAAATGACTTCGTTTCGTTTATTAACGTTGATTATCGTAACGAAATGATATCGTTTCGTTGGTTAAGCATGCCTGGTATAAAAGGGGTAACTGGAGGAGAACAAAATTAAAAGTAAAATATAGCAGCAAAGTGAATTCAAGTGCGCGCGCCGCTTTCCAAATTTGTTTGGTGTTATTAAGTTTTAAAATTCCCTGTGCGCGAAGATCCAGAAGGGATTAGTGTAGTGCCGATAATAATAATTTTTAATTTTTGATATGAGGCAAATTGCCTTCAATAAAAAAAAAGCGGTCTCGGTCGATAATTTTAAAGAAAAAAGGGCGACGCTGCATCCAACCCCCCAGGACAGGATTTATTTGCTGCATAAGGATGTGGAATATTTGTTCACCTGGTGAGTTTTTAAAGTACAAAGATTTTTTTTTTATCATATAGACTTTCGCGCCGTTTGGGGTTCACGCGACCTCAATTTCGACTTCGGTCACCAGCCTCTTCAATAAATCCGCAGGCACGGATTTTCCGGGGTGAAGATTTCCACTCAAGCAGTGTTTTTTTGCGTAATCCCAAATTCTAAAAATTTACTATCTCTTTGATTTTTCTTTTTGATTAAAATAAATTTTTTGCGGATACATTCGTTTCATATTGCGCGTAGGTATGAGGGCAATATAATATTAATGTATGTGTGACATAAGGCGCGTGAACGCCAAATCGGTTTTGGGAGCCTTAATGAAAGAATTTAATTGGCGCTAATTGAGATTTCATTCTCGTAGTGGGAACCGGAGGTGGCCAGTGAAGCCTTTTTAAAGCGCCAGGGAATCACATTTTTGCGAATCACATTTTTTGCGAATCACATTTTTTGCGAATCACATTTTTTGCGAATCACACTTTTTGCGAATCACAATTTTTACAAATCACAAATGTCTACCAATTCGATATAAATTTTTTACAAATTCAACAATTTCCTACAAATTCGATAGCATTGGCTACATATTCAATCTCCAATTTATCAGATCCATACAACATTTTCATCAAGTAAATCGTAATTGCATCTCATCACATTTTTTGGTATTGCAATTTCATCACCAATAAATCCTTTTATTGCATCTCGGAAAGCTGCGTCCAATTGGATTTGTTTATTCACCTAGCCATTTACCCTAACGTTGGAGCGACCTACCTCATTATAGCATTCAGCAAAAAAGTTCACCATAATGTAATGGTACAAAAGCTTTTTATGGTAGATAGAAATTAACAAACGAGTCAGGGTAGTCTAAGAATTGTTTTTTTTTATCCCAAATTTTAAACTGTATGAAATATGAATTTTACATTGATGTGCATGGACATATATCCAAGTCACTATAAATCTTTTCCGTTTTAGTCTTAAACGTAGTATTCGATTAAGCCAAAATTTATAAAATTGTAAGGCGTCTATGAGTCACAAAATATACCAGAACGATTAATTAAGCTGTTTTTTTTTGTCTTACCTTTTTTTTTGCAGAGGGTATGAACCCTGCACCAATATGCCCCCCAATCCCCACATAAAAGAGCTCTTTTAGGCAGGCATTAGGGTGTGTTTAAAACTACTTTTTTTATATAACTCCACTTGAGTAGATAAGAGTTTGGTGATTTTGGCGACAGAGAGACCCAGAAATATATTTGAACAGTTGTCGTACAGTTTTTTTATACGGAATTCATGCGCGCATTTTGATTCTTTTTAGGTTGATAATATTTACAGCCTGTTTACGCGTTCATAAATACTGTTTGTAATACGTTTATTTTTACTTTTATATGTTTGCATAAGGATATACATTTTTTTTTGCGAAGAAGGAACCCATATGTGTTAAATTAAAATTTACATATATGTATATATATAAATTAAGGTGTTTGAAGAAAAATATTATTAAATATAAACGAAGCTTGATTTTTTGTATAAGATTTTATTTCATTCGTGTATAGATTTTAAGATTATGTTTATTAAAAATGCGTTATTGAAGTGAAAAGAGAAGTAATATGGCTGGCTAATTTCTTTTCGGGCGGGATGTAAGGATGGAATGATGAGGAGGTAAGTAGGAGTATGGAGCATGGCATAAGGGTGACCGCAGAGTAGGTTGCACGATGCGAGCGGTCCAAGGTTGGGTGGGATTCCTGTTGTGCGGTGGGTAAGTGAACCCGAAGAGGTGAACGGAAGTTAAAAAATATATGTGTGCGTCCGGTTCCAAGATGGCGGGTTGAGAACCACGGCCTGCCAAATGTACTGAGCTAGCTAGGGCCACCATCTGGAACCAAAGCAACGTGTACGTGACATATATTTATAAATGGCGCCCAATCTAAAAACACATGAAGGGATCGCTATATTTCTTATAGCACCCGAGAAATAATTATTTTTATATAATTCAACAGAGCGCAGGAAAAGAAGCTTGAATTGGCGCCCTCGCAAGAAATCAAATATTCTTCTGTAACATCTAGTAGAAATACAAAGATATAATTATCTTTTTTTTTTTACTCAATTAATCTTGCACTTACAAATGTATTTAAGCTTTCAAAAAAAAAAAAAAACGTTCATTTGAAAAAGGTTATGGTGTAAGCGGGTTTCTAAGCTAGTTAGGTGACTTGCTTGTGTATTTCTGACAAAGTTTAATTGCACCAGTAGTTAGGAGCAAGCCCACCAGATCTGATACAATAACCCAACGGTGGCATAGACACCAAACATGAGGGTGATCTAGTTGCATCGACATTTTACAACACAAAATTTTATTTTAGATTTCTTTTTCTTTTCAGTTTGTTTTATAGAGAGTTTTAGTTTCAGAAATATGGCTACAAATGTGGAAGCCAAAACAGAGATTTTTGAGTTTTGTTGTTCCATAAGTAGTAGATTTTGTGACCACAACTACATCGCGAATGGTAGGTGTTGTGAAGCATAAAATAGTTTTTTGGAATTGTTTCGTTTATTTAGTTATCAGTGAGGATTCACATGCCAACCCACACAGGAACGAACAACTATGCTCCAGAACCCTAAGCCTCCTCATGTAGTCAGGCCATCCGAACACCCGCCAACTCATAACATTCTAAATTATTAAATTTTCTTTATACTTTTTATATCGGAGATAATTTTGGTATTGGTTTTTTGGAGTCAGTTTTTTACAAAGGTTTGAGTTTTTTGGTGTACGTGTTACGTTAATACGTCATCATAAGTTTATGAACATTCATTTAGCATAGGGGTTAACCTACAGGTAGACTATATTCACACCTCTTCATCAATACAAACATTTTTTTATCGATATATATATATATATTTTGTAGAATTTTTTTTTTTGGTTGATTTCGTATGAAGCGCTAATACAGGGGTGCGTGTTCGTAGACACTCAAGGTTTATAGCATTTAACACACATATATTTCGCTTTGTCGTATATTCTCCTTTTTGAGATTACATCGAGATTACGTGGCTACCTGATATTTTGTTTTACATGAATATTGTTTTTATACCAATAGATATATATTTTTTTATAAGATTCAGTACCTATAGGATTGAACATACACATATACAGATGTCCTCTTTTATAGTTTTTTTTCTATATATAAATATTTGTTTTTTTTTAATACATATTCAATTTTTTTTTATATTACACGGTTTGCAAACATACGCGAGCGAAGTTGCGAATAGTCATTTCAGAGGGAATTTAACGTGCATCTACTGTCCTTAGATCGTATATTTTTTTCTTTTTTTGATACATCCAAATTTTTTTCTCTATTTTATTACTGAAATAATTGGATTTTTTTTTACTACGAGTGGCGCTGATAAAGTGGTGTGCGCTAGCCGAGATTAAATTTTTGTAGGATCTAATATACATACATACATACGCAGTCATCTCGACTTATATACATGGTCGTTACACTTGCTTTATTACCAAAAAAATTTTTTTTGATTAATACGTGTTATACATATAATTTCGCATAGGGTATAACCCGCATATACATATATTTTATATTGATTTAAATTTTCTTTTATATAAATTTTCTTTTGATTTTTTTTTAAAGCGCTAGTACGTAAAGGCGTGTCTGTAGACACGCAAGGCTCATAGGGTAACACACATTTCGGGTTTTATACTATAGTTTTCCCTTTTAGGGTTACATAAAGATTTTCATATACATATATACATTTACAGTGTGTCGTTTTGGTGCCTCGAACGCAAAGATTTTTTTAAGTCCAAATTTTTTTTGAATCATTCGTATGAATCACTCGGCACCGGCCCATAATACACGAGCAAGAACAAAGATAGCCAACATGCCAGCAGAAGACGCGAATAAGCAAGTGAATGAGAGTGATCCCGCATTCATCGATCTTTCAGATAGGTTCGTAGGTACGAAAAATAAAGGGGATGAAAATGTAGGCGGTAGTGGGCAAGGCGCACCACAAGGTATTATGCAAGCAGTTACAACTAGTACTGGGACAGTGCCCAAACAATATGGTCAAGCCCAGGTTACCCAATCGGTACTCATCCGGCCACCGTCTTTACCCTTTCCGCGCCCCCCTCCGGGTCACAATTTCACGACTAATGTCGTGGCCAGTAGGCCTATAACACCAAACATACGCGAAGAAGTAACCCCAATAATACAAAGTATGATGGCAGAAACTCAACAAGCCCTTTTAGTCGAAATGCGTGCAGGCATGCAGGCGATGTTTGAAACTGTACGCAGTTCCAGTGTCGAAGTGGGAGCTGGCAGTCAGACAAATAGGCCACGAATACAGTATAAAAAAAGGAGGCATAACATTAGCAGCGAGTCAGCAGAATCGAGGCGTTCGATACCTGAAAACGAAAGAGTTAATGAAAACGTCAACAACAATCGTAATGCACATAATAATATTCCTGTTAGGTCGGCGGTAGGTCCGTTACCGGCGTTCAATAATCGGGCGAATCAGCGTCTAATCCTAGGCCCTGCAGCACCGGACCATCGTTCTTCCTCACAAAGATCACCACCTGAGCCTCAATACAGAGCTGGTACCTACCGAGCTGAACTGAATATAGAAAAGTGGGGGATCAGTTACCAGGGTCACCGCGATTCCATGACCATAGAGGACTTTTTATTCAGGGTGGAGTATGTGAAAGAGCAGTATGGGTGTTCGTGGGCTGAGATCATTAGAGACTTTCATCGGCTGCTGAGTGGAGAGGCCCGTGAATGGTACTGGTTGTACATCCGAACGAATCGCAACCTAGACTGGCCAAGTTTACAATTCGCGTTACAACGGCAGTTCGGATCTCAGCTAACGGATTTCGATCTAATGAGAGAGATCACGGAACGCAAACAAAAACCCGGAGAGACGATTGATGATTTTTTTCACGCTGTCGGCATACTGCGTTCGCGTCTAAGGAACCCCATACCCGAATACGAAATGGTTCGGCTCGTCAAAGGGAACTTGCGGGAATCGTTGGCCAAACTAGTATACCCCATTGCGGTCTACTCTATAGAGCAACTCCGTATGGAGTGTAAGGAAGTTGAAAGGTGTTTTCCTCGCAGGGATCGAGTTCCCCAAGGTGGATTTGTGCCTCGTTCATACCAAGTGAACGAAATAGTTGATACATCGCCGGAAGAGCAGGAGTCTCCCGGAGATGAGGGTCAAGTCTCCGTGGAGGAGCTCCGCTATCAGCGCGTTACCAAACACCCATCATCTCGCGACCAAGCAAATCGTAAAAACCTGTTGTGTTGGAATTGCGGGGCCGAAGGACATGCATTCACCGATTGCATGTCACTTCAGAGGCGCATATTTTGTTTTAAGTGTGGGAAGGCGGACGCCATCACGTCAAAGTGTCCAATATGTAACCTATCGGGAAACGCGAAACGGAACGCGATGACAGCGGGGGTATCGCGTTCCACACAATTCCCGCTAGAGTAGACGCGTCGACAAACACAGTAGATGAAGACCTCGTGAGAGGGGACGATCAGCAGATATCACGGATAAAACCAAAACTAACAAATTATACTATTAATAACAAAACAAATAACCCGGCTATACTGTCCCTTGAAGAACGTATGAGGAGGTACAAGGAAGCCCGCGAAAGGATCTTTGCAGACGGCGTGTTATTAGGTCGTCGCAGGGTGTCACGCAATATACGGAAGGCAAGGGATCGATTTCGAAAACGGAAGATGCTACGTCGAGCAGTTGTTGCCACGGTTAAAAGGGCAGACCGAGATGACCCACGGGTGTACGCGGACATCGAAATAAACGGTGTCCAAAAACGAGGGCTACTGGACACAGGTGCATCTGTTAGTCTATTAGGTAGAGGATGCCGTGAGTTAGTCGAGGAGTTAGGGGTACCTATCGAACGTTTCATTTCGAAGGTTACAACTGCAGTTGGTGGCGCACATACGGTATTAGGAAAGATAACTATACCTGTCAAATACAAAGATTTAGAGAATAAAATAACGTTTTACTTATGTCCATACCTGGAACAAAACATTTATCTCGGGATAGATTTCTGGCGCGTTTTCCAATTGGCCCCGAATGTCATAGATGTAAATGAAATCGATTTGTCCAAGTTAGAGCAGCAGATGGTGACGGCGGAAGACAGGAATGAACGGCGTGTGCTTCATGACCTCACGGCGGAACAACAACAGCGCTTAAATCAGGTCGTCGAAAGTTTCAAAACGTTTGAAAAGGATGGTTTAGGTCGTACACCGCTGGAAAAACACTCCATTAAAATCGTGGAAGATGCAGTCCCTGTGAAAGATCGCCATTACCCACTATCACCTGCCATGCAATCTATAGTTTACACAGAAATAGACAAAATGTTCGAATTGGGGGTAATTGAAGAAAGTGAGAGCCCGTGGAGTAATCGGACCACTATAGTACGTAAACCCGGTAAAAATAGATTTTGTTTAGATGCCCGAAAATTAAATGATTTGACCATTAAAGACGCTTATTCGCTGCAGAATATAGAAGGCATAATTAGTCGCATAGATGACACCCATTTTATTAGTAGCGTGGATCTTAAGTTCGCTTTTTGGCAGATAGAACTGGAAGACAAGTGCAAACCATACACCGCTTTCACAGTCCCGTGGCGTCCCTTATATCAGTTCGTGGTAATGCCTTTCGGACTATGCAATGCGGCACAACGGTTATGCCGATTGATGGATCGAGTCATACCACAGAGATTGAAGGCAAATGTCTTTATATACTTGGACGATTTACTCATAATCGCTCCCGATTTTGACTCACATCTGCATGCGTTGCAAGAAGTTGCCATGTGTCTTAGAGAAGCAGGATTAACAATAGGATTAAAAAAGTCAAAGTTTTGTTTCAAGGAGTTGCCGTATTTAGGATATATTGTGGGCGGGGGCATGTTAAAGACCGATCCCGAAAAGGTAAAAGCGATCGTGAACATCCCGGTACCGAAAACCATGAAGCAAGTTCGGAGCTTCCTAGGAACAGCCGGTTGGTACAGACGGTTCATTAAGGATTTTGCTGCGATAGCGGCCCCGTTGACCGATGCCCTTAAGAAGACAAGCAAATTCGAGATGACACCTCAAGCAGTCGAGGCGTTCAATAAATTGAAAAGGGCGCTTACCTGTGCGCCTGTCCTAAGACACCCGGATTTTACTAAACGTTTTTGGGTTCAATGTGACGCCTCTGATTATGGCATAGGAGCGGTGTTATTTCAAAAAAATCACGATGATTCCGAAAACCCTATTGCTTATTTCTCTCAGAAACTAAACGATTGCCAACGCAAATATAGCACTACCGAGAAGGAATGTCTCGCGGCTGTGATGGCGGTGCAAAAGTTTCGCCCATATATTGAGCTGATGCCGTTCACAGTGGTGACAGATCACGCCAGTCTTAAGTGGCTCATGTCGCTAAAAGATCTGAGTGCTAGATTAGCGAGATGGTCTTTGCACCTTCAAGCATTTAATTTCGAAATAGAGCACCGGAAGGGCTCGGAAAATGTGGTTGCAGATACACTGTCACGGTGCATCGAGGAGCTAGCTCAATCATCGATAGCGGGAATGGATACGGTAGAGTTTGAGTCGGAGGAATATTTAGATTTGATAGGCACGATACAAAATAATGCTGAACGGCTGCCGGACCTGAAAGTCGAAGACGGGTTTGTTTTCAAAAAAATGATTGCAAAAGATGTAGAACTGGAGGAAAACGAATGGAAGTTGTGGGTGCCGGCGGCATTGACATCGACCTTAATAGAGAATGCGCACTGTTGCGAAACTGCTGCGCACGGCGGTATGGCAAAAACTTTGCATCGCTTGCGACGCTTTTACTATTGGCCAAATATGGTTGTACAGGTCCGAAACTACGTCCGCGACTGTCAGGTTTGTAAGGAAAGCAAGCCCAGTAACGCTATTTTGAAACCTGGTATAGGATCGGAGGTAGTTACCGAACGCCCCTTTCAGAAAATTTATATAGACTTTTTAGGCAAATACCCTAGGTCCAAACGAGGCAACGCCTATATCTTTGTAGTTGTGGATCATTTTTCCAAGTTCACATTTTTAAAGTCAATGCGTGAGGCTACGGCCACCAATGTCGTGAAGTTCCTCACCGAGGAAATCTTTCATAAGTTTGGTGTGCCGGAAATAATACACTCAGATAATGGGCAACAGTTTACCTCTAAACATTTTGCCAAAATGATAGAAACGTACTGCGTTAAACACTTGAAAACCGCGTTTTACTCGCCACAATCAAATGCCGCTGAGCGGGTCAACCAATCGGTCTTGGCTGCTATCCGCTCATATTTAAAAACAGACCAGAGGGATTGGGATCTATATTTGCCAGAGATTGAGTGCGCGTTGCGCAGCGCCATACACTCCGCAACGGGTGTGTCGCCATATTTCGCCTTATTCGGCATGAACATGTTCACCAGCGGTGCAGACTATAAGCTGGCTCGGAAACTAATTTCCCTCAATGACAACGAATTACTGTTGCTGAACGACAGCGACAGAATAAGATTAATGAGAGAGAAAATTAAAGAAAATTTACACGAAACCTATGAGACAAACGCGGCTCGGTACAACAAAAGAACCCGTGAAGTGCGCTTTGTACCCGGACAAGAAATATATAAGCGCAACTTCGTGTTAAGCGATTTTAATAAAAATATAAACGCGAAGTTTTGCAAAAAGTTTATCAAGTGCAGAGTAACGCGAGCGTTAGGTAAAAACATGTACCTGTTGGAAACGTTGTCGGGAAGAAGCTTAGGTGCGTGGCATGCCAAGGACCTCAAGCAATAGTCCGTCACGACGAGGGTCAAGTCGTCCAGAGAGCAGCAACCGATCGATGGTGTCTGCCAACCTGAAAGAAAGATAAACAAAAAATCCACAAAGTAACTCGCTTATAGGTGAATTTTAGACATAATAGTACTTCCCGTAAATCTATCTCCGGCGATGAGGGTCAAGTCGTCCGGAGAGGTCTAATATGCAGTACATACATAAATGCCCGGCATAGCTCGCGAAGCAGGAGACAGTGTCAGGGCGTGGGTCGTCCCCGCGTTGGGCTTCATGCAGACCTTGGCCCGCTTTGATGCAGAGAGCCTCACATGTTGAGGTGGAGTACGCTGTTAAAACAGCAATATTAAATGTTTGGCTCGTTCAGAATATAAGAACAAAAAACCGAAAAGTTACCAGCGGGTACCTCCTAAACCAGGGGTGGTATCCACAGTATGGTTACGCAGAACACCTTTCTGCGTTGGCGGCCTTCTGCTGCGCTTAAAACGAATCACCCTGGGTGGGTCCAACACCGGTTTGGAGACCAAAACTAAATCCACGCAAAGCACTTATGTTCACAGTTTTTTTGTTGGGTATTGCACAACAGAACTACAATCACCCGAAAATCACCAACTTCCACTGCAAATATCTCCGGACAGAGATACAATTTTTATTTTCCGCCTTCGGAATATTGTTCTCGAGATTAATACGCGTCGTGGGACACCTCTTTCGACCTATTTGTAGGCAACAATCGACCTCGCACCTAACGCACTTGACACCATAAGAAAAATTTATGAAATTGTGTTTACCAAAAAGGTAAACACGACAAAGGTCAAATGAAAATTCCCAAAAAACACCATTGTGAACTCACGTAAATTCACAATGACGAAAAAAGCTTTGTTGGTAAGGTTGCCGGATGGGTGTGCATGATATGTTGAGAATAAGGACAGGGATAGATATAGGGTGGTCATGATTGCGGTAGGCAAAAGAAAGACCGTGGGAAACGGCAAATGGAAACGGTTCTTTTCAGCGATTTGGATAGTATAAAAGGGGTAACTGGAGGAGAACAAAATTAAAAGTAAAATATAGCAGCAAAGTGAATTCAAGTGCGCGCGCCGCTTTCCAAATTTGTTTGGTGTTATTAAGTTTTAAAATTCCCTGTGCGCGAAGATCCAGAAGGGATTAGTGTAGTGCCGATAATAATAATTTTCAATTTTTGATATGAGGCAAATTGCCTTCAATAAAAAAAAAAGCGGTCTCGGTCGATAATTTTAAAGAAAAAAGGGCGACGCTGCATCCAACCCCCCAGGACAGGATTTATTTGCTGCATAAGGATGTGGAATATTTGTTCACCTGGTGAGTTTTTAAAGTACAAAGATTTTTTTTTTATCATATAGACTTTCGCGCCGTTTGGGGTTCACGCGACCTCAATTTCGACTTCGGTCACCAGCCTCTTCAATAAATCCGCAGGCACGGATTTTCCGGGGTGAAGATTTCCACTCAAGCAGTGTTTTTTTGCGTAATCCCAAATTCTAAAAATTTACTATCTCTTTGATTTTTCTTTTTGATTAAAATAAATTTTTTGCGGATACATTCGTTTCATATTGCGCGTAGGTATGAGGGCAATATAATATTAATGTATGTGTGACATAAGGCGCGTGAACGCCAAATCGGTTTTGGGAGCCTTGATGAAAGAATTTAATTGGCGCTAATTGAGATTTCATTCTCGTAGTGGGAACCGGAGGTGGCCAGTGAAGCCTTTTTAAAGCGCCAGGGAATCACATTTTTGCGAATCACATTTTTTGCGAATCACATTTTTTGCGAATCACACTTTTTGCGAATCACAATTTTTACAAATCACAAATGTCTACCAATTCGATATAAATTTTTTACAAATTCAACAATTTCCTACAAATTCGATAGCATTGGCTACATATTCAATCTCCAATTTATCAGATCCATACAACATTTTCATCAAGTAAATCGTAATTGCATCTCATCACATTTTTTGGTATTGCAATTTCATCACCAATAAATCCTTTTATTGCATCTCGGAAAGCTGCGTCCAATTGGATTTGTTTATTCACCTAGCCATTTACCCTAACGTTGGAGCGACCTACCTCATTATAGCATTCAGCAAAAAAGTTCACCATAATGTAATGGTACAAAAGCTTTTTATGGTAGATAGAAATTAACAAACGAGTCAGGGTAGTCTAAGAATTGTTTTTTTTTATCCCAAATTTTAAACTGTATGAAATATGAATTTTACATTGATGTGCATGGACATATATCCGAGTCACTATAAATCTTTTCCGTTTTAGTCTTAAACGTAGTATTCGATTAAGCCAAAATTTATAAAATTGTAAGGCGTCTATGAGTCACAAAATATACCAGAACGATTAATTAAGCTGTTTTTTTTTGTCTTACCTTTTTTTTGCAGAGGGTATGAACCCTGCACCAATATGCCCCCCAATCCCCACATAAAAGAGCTCTTTTAGGCAGGCATTAGGGTGTGTTTAAAACTACTTTTTTTATATAACTCCACTTGAGTAGATAAGAGTTTGGTGATTTTGGCGACAGAGAGACCCAGAAATATATTTGAACAGTTGTCATACAGTTTTTTTTATACGGAATTCATGCGCGCATTTTGATTCTTTTTAGGTTGATAATATTTATAGCCTGTTTACGCGTTCATAAATACTGTTTGTAATACGTTTATTTTTACTTTTATATGTTTGCATAAGGATATACATTTTTTTTTGCGAAGAAGGAACCCATATGTGTTAAATTAAAATTTACATATATGTATATATATAAATTAAGGTGTTTGAAGAAAAATATTATTGAATATAAACGAAGCTTGATTTTTTGTATAAGATTTTATTTCATTCGTGTATAGATTTTAAGATTATGTTTATTAAAAATGCGTTATTGAAGTGAAAAGAGAAGTAATATGGCTGGCTAATTTCTTTTGGGGCGGGATGTAAGGATGGAATGATGAGGAGGTAAGTAGGAGTATGGAGCATGGCATTAGGGTGACCGCAGAGTAGGTTGCACGATGCGAGCGGTCCAAGGTTGGGTGGGATTCCTGTTGTGCGGTGGGTAAGTGAACCCGAAGAGGTGAACGGAAGTTAAAAAATATATGTGTGCGTCCGGTTCCAAGATGGCGGGTTGAGAACCACGGCCTGCCAAATGTACTGAGCTAGCTAGGGCCACCATCTGGAACCAAAGCAACGTGTACGTGACAATTGTAAATTTTACCAAGTAGCGCAGCTAACAGCTGATCGCTGAAAATTCGCACATTCACACGCACAGTTCTCGACTCAGTTTCAAAAAAACTTTAGATTATTTAACTCAAATTTTAAAGTGAGATAATCATTACGAATTTATGTATATAGAATATATAAGGCGTTTTTGTTGTTATTAAAACAATAGTTTTATTTATATTAAAGCTTTTATCCGTTTTTTGTTTAACTTTGAAAAAACTTCGAACACCATTCCTTCATTATATGACATTCGACTGCCTAGTCCACTGTTCCACTCTATTCGCAACATAACCTCTACTTAAGCTGCCAAACTATATAGTAAACAATGATTCGCACTGCTGATTTTCTTTTTTATTTGTTTTGTTATTCGCTTTGCTTCTTCTGTCTGTGAGGTAGTGCTTAATATTTGCGCCTGTTAAGCCCCCGTTACTGATACTTAGCATAGACTTGACTTGACTTGGCGTAAACTTGGCAACTTAGCCACGATTATACTCCACTTGGCGCATAAAATCTGGCAGCATAATCAGCGTTGAAATTTATTTTTAAATAAATGTCAATTTGTATGACAAAATGTCGAAATGAAATGGAAACAAACAAATGGCATCTCAAAATGTAAACGTCACTTAGAACTTACATAGAAAATCAAAATTCAACAGACTTCTAAGTCAAGTTAAGTTTTGAGTAATCAGTAACATGCAATGTTCATTTAACAGAACTGTAAGTGACAGTTCGCAAGCCAAGTCAAGTCTATGCCATGGTTCAATTATGTACAGGTTGGTTCATCTCATCAGCTGATTTTATTTATGTCATTGCATGGTCGAAGGGATTGTCAAATGGAGATGGCAAACTCAAAATGAAACCAACACATTGGCAACATTTTACTTACACATACAAAAACTGCCAAGTTTTATGTTTCCATTCCATACCATTCGCACCAACACCAATACACAGATTTTGACAATATGAACAGACATATTTTGTTGCTTTACAGATGAGCCAACCTGTATATAGTTGAACCATGGTCTATGCCAGGCATGCTATGCCTGGTCTATGCTAAGTATCAGTAATGGAGCCTTTAAGCATCATAAGTGCATTGGTGAGTGACAGATGAAGGAAGGTGGGTGGCATACGAAGGGAAGAAGAATATTGGCAGTGCTGCCACCACTTTTAGTTTTAGTTATCTATTATTATAACTAGATTTGATATAACTTATTAGTAGTAACATATACAAAAGTAGTATAAGATAACGTACTAATATAATTAATGTATTTGTTTGTGACAACTTCGCAAACAATATACATCCATAATGCCAACAGAATGTAAAGAGTGTACAGCGAAATTGCTGCAGGTAGATGAAATGATAGCATGCCCTGGTGGGTGTGGCTATAGTTTTTGCATCAAATGTAGTAACATAAAGCGAAACGAGATAAAAATAATCTCAGAAAACATGAATTTAAAATGGTTCTGCAATCAATGCACTTTGTCAGATACAAACACAAAGTTCATTGAGATCAAACACCTAATAAACAAAAGTGAGCAAACAAAAATGAAAGTATCTGATGTAAAACAAATAGTTGAACAAATATTTATCAATAAATGTTCTCAATTAAAAAGCAGCATTCTAATAGATTTCAACTCCCTTCTGGAGCACAATATAGAAGTAAAAATAAATGAAATGAAAAATGAAATTGTAAAGGATATAGCTAATGAATTCCAAAAGAGTAAT
The DNA here is from genome assembly GCF_040869045.1 of Eurosta solidaginis. Lineage (NCBI taxonomy): Eukaryota > Metazoa > Arthropoda > Insecta > Diptera > Tephritidae > Eurosta > Eurosta solidaginis. The sequence goes on from NC_090321.1 coordinate 61,101,546, forward strand.
GAAGTTATTAGTAACTTGAAGGCAGCTAGCGAGAACGTTAACACTAAGTTGACGTTTGCTCAGGCCGTTAAATCAAATGAGAACAAAATTGTTATTAATCCGAAAAATCAAAAAAAGAAAGCGAAGGAAACTAAGGAAGCTTTGAAGAAAGTTGTTGAGCCGACAGATGGCCTTGTCAGAAATATTAAAGAGATAAATAAAGGGGCTATACATGTGGAATGTAGAAACAAGGAAGCTTGTGAGCAAGTGTGTCAGAAAGTATAAGACACTATAGGAAAAGATTACGAAGCGGAGAAAACAAAAAATAAAAGTGAAATAAAAAAGATAATTAAGATAGTTGGCATAACTGAAAAAATTAGCAATGAACGGTTAATAGAGTGTTTAACGAAGCAAAACGATTCATGTGCAGGAAAAGAGTTTGTAGAAAGGTGTATGAAAATACGAATCGTAGGGAGGAAAGTTATATTGCATTAGTAGAAACTGATGCAATAACATTTGAGAATATATTGCAGCAAAAGAGACTATATATAGAGTGGGATACCTGTGTCGCTTACGAACACGTAAGTGTTTTGAGATGCTTTAAGTGCGCGGGATATAAGCACAAAGCGAGCGATTGTACTAATAAAGTGGCTTGTAGCAAATGTGCTGGATCCCACGACAGCAAGGAATGTACATCAAATACGATTAAATGTATTAACTGTTGTGAACTGGGGAAAAAGAAAGTGATTGAAGTAGATGTCAATCATCACGCTTTCAGTAAAGACTGTCCAGCGTACAAAAAACACGCACAGTTAAAAAATAAAGAGCGCGTTTAGCAACGAGCATTAAATGAGCTGAACTGTATATATTTAAATATAAATAGTATTGTTTCTAATAAAGGTGAGCTAGAACGCCTTACCGAACTTCGGAAACCTCATCTGATTCTTTGTGCAGAAAGCTATTGCACAGATGAAATAACAAACCTAGAGTTAGAGATATCAACATATAAACCTCTACGGTGTAATTCACATAGCAGACATACAGGGGGTGTTTTAGTATATGTACATGACTCAATAGAGTATAAAATAGTTTACAATAACACTATTAACTAAAATATTTGGTGTATAATAATAAAAATTAAAAACATCTTTCCCCAGTATCAAATAGGATTGATTTATCATTCGCCTAGTGCGAGTGATGCTGACTTTATTTCATATCTAAACGAAATTCTAAACAACAACTCTCTTACACATTACAAAGTCGTCTTCATTGGGGATTACAACATAAATCTTAACAGAAGCACAACATATAGCAAGCAGTTAGTTGACCTATTTAGGTCTTTTGCTATGGAACAAAAAATAGATTTTTACACCCGAAAGACCGATAATACCGAAACAATGATTGATCTGCTCTTTACGAACAGTGAATCTATTTCATGTGAAAAATTGGAAGAGAATCAGATTTCTGATCACGAAACCATACAGTTCAATATCAAGTTAGACAGAGAATTTCAAATGAGGGCTAAAAGAACCATAACATCTTGGGAATATTATGCATGTGATATTCTTGTCAACCAATTACGACAGGTTAGCTTTGAGAATTTCAGTGTCGAAAACAAGGTCTCATTTCTAAACAATACATTATCGAATGCAATGACTACATTAACATACTTTAAAGAAATCTCTGTGAAACTTATGAACAAATGGTACGACCCTGAATTAGCGAATCTGCACAAATATGTTGTTGTTGTTGTTGTAGCAATGCTCGCCCCACCTAATAGCCGCGACCGATCACAAATTGTCATCAATATCCTCTAACGGGAGTCCAAGGAAACTTGCCGTTTCAACAGGGGTGGACCATAAGGAAAGGGGTGTTAGAGGCGTTGGTTCCACATTACAATTAAAGAGATGTTTGGTGTCATGTTGGGACACATTGCAAGCGGGGCATACATTTTGTATGTCGGGGTTGATTCTGGATAGGTAAGAGTTTAACCTGTTACAGTATCCAGAACGAAGTTGAGCAAGAGTGACACGCGTTTCCCTGGGGAGTATGCGTTCCTCTTCCGTGAGTTCTGAATATTTTTCTTCAAGTACTGGATTCGCTGGGCAATTCCCGACATAAAAGGCCGACGCCTGTCTATGGAGTTCACCAAGGACCTGCTTGTGTTTTTTCGCTTCATACGGCTGGGTTCTCAGGTGCCGTATTTCCTCAAAATGCTTACGGAGATGACTCCTTAGGCCCCTAGGCGGTGCTGGTTCGTCAATCAGATGTCTGTTGGGATGCCCAGGTTTCTGAGTATTCAACAGAAACTGTTTGGTCAGCATCTCATTTCTCTCCCTGATGGGGAGTATTCTCGCCTCATTATGCAGATGGTGTTCTGGGGACATAAGAAGACAGCCCGTGGCAATTCTGAAAGCAGTATTTTGGCAGGCCTGTAGTTTCTTCCAGTGGGTAGTTTTTAGGCTTGGCGACCATATGCACAAATATAAATTCAATCTATACAAAATAGCTCAAAGAACAGGTGAATGGAACGAATACAACCTTACAAAGCGTAGGTAAAAACGTCTGATAAAGATTAAAAAGGCCAAGTATATGGAACAAAAAATCACACATAATGTTGGGGATAGTAAGGCAATGTGGAAGCATTTGAAGAAAAGCATATGTATGTCCAACGCAAATAATGGAATCAATAAAATATTGATAAACGACCAACTATATACTCAGGAGAATAAAATAGCCCAGTCCCTCAATAACTATTTCATTGACAGCATAGTCGAAATCAGCTCGAATATTCCAGTTAATAACAATAACGATGCATTTTCGGCTGTTGAAAATAGCACTCTTACTTTCAAATTTCAGAAGGTATCTGCAAGCGATATACTAGAAATAGTAAGTAAATTCAAAAATAAAATAGGAGGGAAAAACTTATAACTGAAGGAGTCATAAGGGACTCTATAACATACACGGGATACTTTTATACTCAAATTGTAAATGAAAGTCTAGACAAAGGGGTAGTTCCTAACCTATGGAAAACTTCAATTGTGGTACCAACAGAGAAAGTCAAGAATACTATAAGAGCTGATGAGATAAGTCCTGTTAACACGTTACCGTGTGAGGAAAAGATACTGGAAGCTGTAGTTAAAAACCAGCTAGTGAAGGACCTAGATGATAATAAAGTTATTATACCGCAGCAATCAGGCTTTCGGAAAAAACATTATTGTGATTTCAAGAAGGAATTTTCAAAACAATGAGTTACCACTTCTAAATATAAACAACGAAGCTATTGACAAAGTCAGTACTATCAAGTACTTAGGAATCAAAATCGATGATAAACTCAACTTTAGTGAGCACATCGATTACACGGTTGGGAAAATAGCCAAAAAGATATATTTCATGCAAAGAACCTGCAAGCTTAAGACGGTACAAGGTAATGGTTTACAGATCGATAATCGAACCTCACTTCATATATTGTCCAACATTATTCTTCATTATGAGAGATAACCAAATTTACAAATTGCAAAAGCAACAAAACCGAGCTATGCGATTTATTCTTAGGAAACGTTATGACACACCTATCAGAGATATGCTCGCCTCTCTAAATTGGCTAAGCATTAAACAGGTACTGTTTTTTCATACGATGAATTTTATTAGAAACATAATAGAAGGCAACTTGCCTGATTATTTGAAAAGTAACATACAATATGTAAGAAATGTTCATTCCATAAATACAAGAAGAAATGATTTTACTCTACCTGCTTATAGAACAGAAGCAGACGAATGTAATTTGTACTATAAAGGATTAAAATTCTACAATGAATTACCAAATGATGTTAAATCTAGTAACATAAGGGAATTTAAACACAAATTGTACAATTACTGTAGAACACTGCCATTCTAGTGCAAGATGGGCAAACTTTCGAATCATCAATAGCATTGCATACATCCCGATTACTCTACGCTGGCACTAGGAAGCTTTTCCACGTATGAAAAAGTAGCCGAAGCTCATAATGTAATGCATCACTCATCCTAGTAAGTGCATCGCCGTTCAGATGTTGCCTTCGTACTTTAAATACGTTAACAGCGTCAGATACAACTGGCAAAATCCTTACATTGGTGTCATTCGTCTGCTACCCAACTCTAACTCCATTTGTGCAGTCAATAGATGCAGATAAATTAATTTAATTAGATTATATATTAATTACTATATATAGATATAAGCTAGGCTTAGTATAAGCTGTAAGAAATAAATAAATTAAATTAAAACATGTACCAGTAGGGTACTTAAGTATTAAATGGATATATTTACTTGAATGCTTATAACTTTTGTATTAGTCCATCGATTTTGTTGAAAGAAATCTTATTTTTTTGTAATAAAACAGAGCTTAGGGAGAAAACAAAAAATTGAAAAAATCCGTAATGATTGTTCGTTATCTTTCAATCTGCAGGGCCTAGCAAAAAGTGTTGTATGCACAGTTTATAGCAAATTTTATTACCTTTTAAAAGCTTCAAACCGTTTTGGAATTGCTCAATTCGTTGTTTAGATATATATGATTAAGTGGACCCAATTTTTTATTTTTTTGAAATAATGGTAATTCGTAAATATCTCAAAAACGTTACTATAGAATTAAAAATAACCTTTATTTTCAGAATCAGGGAGTGATTTTACATAGGAATTCATGGCGTCTCTGGTGCAGAAAAAAAGTACTGTATTCTGACACTTTTTTGTATGCAACTTTTTATTCAAATATCTAATGAGTTTTATTTATTTATTATTGTACACTAATTTATTGTATTTTATTATGATGGAAAAAATGCAAAGGGCAAGTAGAACACAAGCGAACCTGTTCTTGAATTTAACCGCCAAAAAAAGCGAGTTTTGGTACAAACTAACATACTGTAACGAATTTAGGGAAATTTCGCTTATTTGAGACCTTCTACTAACGTTCGAATCGCTGAACTATCGAATAAATAACCCAATATTCCGTATTGCAAACTGGTCTTTATTTAGACCAATTTAGTTGAGTAGTACTTCACAACGAATAGCGTGTTTAAATCAAACTTATTACTGACTACTCACCTTGCGCTGCTTTTATACTCTCCGTCGCTTCATTCGCATATTTATACTAAAGTCTAGACGTTTGGCCCATTGTGAATGAAACTAAGAGTGATATCTTATCTGTCAACTGCCTGACATGATGTTCAGTATGGCTACTTTTTAGCGTTTTGACAGGGTGTTCAATATGGCGGCGCCTATCATCTGCGGGTGATAGAAAGAGATACAGATTGAGACAGCGATAGTCAATTACAAATCAGGTGATCCAATCAATCTGGAATTTTGACGTCTATGCAGAATATATCACACTTAGTTTCATTCACAATGGTTTGGCCTTCTAGAACTGCTGTATCTCCTGCTTGGCAATTGAGCTACATATATGCGTGTGTATGTGTGAGTAGCAACTTCGGCTGATGACCACACGTATGTGTGTGAAACATCTCTTCGTTGCCTTGTATGCATGTTGTTAAATGATGACTGATGTATTCATGTATACAAGTGTGGCTTGCTTCATGTTTTTATTGTTGCGTGATTATTTACTAACAGCCTAGTGATGTTCGCCACAATACGAAGTTTGTACCGTCCAAAGAAGAAAAATGGGAAAAGTTACACAACAAAAAAATTATTGCTTTGGCTGAATGTGTTTGTAACAGAGGGCGGATTCTAGTCCCACTCCCGGGAAAGGGGTTTTGAAGAGATTTACTAGGTAAAATTGAAACAGCTGTAGTCTTGTTTGCTTCAATGTTTCCTAATTTATTTGACAATACGGCCATAGTGGTATAGCGCCGTCAAACATTGGACGGACAGACTACTGGATCCCGTACCTGCGCTTCGATGGGGATGTAAGAGCCAAGATAGAGATGGGAGGGTTACGCCAGAGACCTTAACTGCGGGAAGATGCTATTCACGTATACTCCGGTGGTTCCAACCTAATGCATATGTTAGGGTATGCGGTTGTTGTATCTTTCAGGCGGAAGTAGTAGCCGTGACCAAAAGTAGTACAAACACTGCAGGAAAGTAACTTAAACAGCAGCAGTGTTAACCCTTTTATTCACTACCAAGCAGCAGTTAATGGAAATTAAAATTTAACTTTTAATTTTTTTGGTAAAATTATTCTCTCTGGCTACTTGTCGTTCGTTGGATACCTGTCTCTGGATTTAGTTTATTACGGTGCAAAAATTGTGACGACTAGCCTGAAACTTCTATGATGTATTATTTGAACTATTACCTGGCCCGTTTTCACATAGGTAGATTGAACCGGCCGGTCAATAAAGACCTCAGACTGATTCAGGGCTGTCATGGAATCAAAGTCGGTTTTGCGTTTTGTCGGAATTACAAACCAATATTGATTTAAATTGGTGTCATAAAATCGTATTGGTTTTGCTCTTTTCGAATGTAAATAAAACCGATGTTCGAATCAGCTGTTTTTTGGTGCACCGGCAATTTTGATGTGAATTTTTTTGGCAAAATTTTATAAAATAGTTGTTTTGTGCCTTTAAACAGAAATAAACAAATTTATTGACATCAAAATGGCATCAGCAGTTGTAGCATTTATATTATTGGAAGAAGAAAGTTGCGAGAAGGTCAAAAGGAAAATTTTGAGATCGCAGCAATCCATTTGAGTTTCCAGAGACAGCGTAATTAAATATATTTCTTAATGTGCGTTTATAAATATTTATAGTGTATTTGCAGTTACATTGCATACTATCGCATAAAAAAAGATGCTTTCCGAATGGTATTGGACACCATTGAAGGACGCTCAAGTCGCTCGAAAGTTTTCCGTGCTGCAACTAGCAGCTACGTTACGATTTTTAGCTGAAGGACCCTATCAAAGATCAGTTAGCAAGGATTCTAGCATGAGTGTAGGTAGAAGCACGGTATCAACTATTTTAGATGATGTGCTTCGTGAAGCCCTTCGCAATATCTGAATGGTTCTCCATAAATTCAGTCAAAATACTGTTTTGCATTGAATTTTTATGTTTTCACCTATTAAGAATGAAAATATATGTAAATTTACATTTATTTTTATAAAATAAACCTTTATTTACTTACATTTTTAGAAAATACTCAACTGCAAGAGAAATACAACTAGGAAGAAATGCAATCCAACAGCATTTAACTGATTGGATTGTTTCCGATAGCAAAATCGATATTATCGGATTCTGTGACACCTAAAACCGACACTAATTCCAATTCGAACATTAAACCGATAACATTGGATTTCATGACACCAAAGTAATTATTTTGTCGTTTTTAAATCCGATTCCGACAACAATTGGATTCCATGACAGCCCTGAATGTGTTCATAGTGTTACCAGAATTTGTTTGACAACCAAACGGAAGAACCCCAATCAGGTGCAGGACATGAATACAGAACGTGCTCAACCGTTTCTTCCTGCAGCTCACACTTGCTGTTACTGACGAGGCTTACTTATAAGCATGTGATGCCAGAAGGCAGTGTCCAGTCAGTATTCCCATCGTAAGCCTTGAGTCTTCTCTCTTCAGAGATACATATGAGCCACGTTGTGAGTCTAATATCGTAAGCTTTGCACATGATCTTAGAAACTTTGCAGCGCGCGCTTTTGTCCACGCCTTTCCTGCTTGATGGTTCATATGCAATTCCTGTCTCCTTTTGATTTCTCTCAAACGGATTGGGACGTCTATGTCGACTGAGTGTTGCACTCTCCTTTGCCAACTCATCGGCATTTTCGTTACCTTCTTTCCTTTTATGACCGGGAACCCAGTAAAGATATATGGTCCGGCATAAGCGAAGTTTTTCCAATGCTTCTTTGCATTCCAGGACACTTCTTGATGAAGTACTGTGTGAGATTATTGCCTTAATCGCAGCCTGACTATATATATTGACGCGATTGCAGCTTAAGCACGCTTTCTCCAGAATTTCTGTTGCTTTCTTCACTGCTATAATTTCCGCCTGAAAAACGCTGCAGTAATCTGGCTGTAGGATGTACTTAATTCCGGGTCGACACAGTAAGCAGCAGACCTAACGCCTTCGATTAATTTTGGAACCATCCGCATACACGTGTATAGCATGTTCTGCCATTTCCGCACCAACCCTCCGGCTCAATTGTGGCCTCAATATCTCTTTCGAAGCTCACGCAAGAGACTATATATTCCGTTTGTCTGATATTCGATGGCGCTATACTGCTGTGGCCAAGAGGCCTTAATCCTTGTTGCAGTTGCTAACGCGATATTTTTGGCCGTTAGGCCTGCAGGCGGGATGTGTAGAATGGCATGCAATGCTGCTGTCGGTGTAGTTTTTAAGGCTCCCGTTATGCTAATCATTGATACTCTGCATACCATCTCAAGTTTTTTGGTATACGTACTTTTTTGAGTGACTGTCCACCAAACGAGAACCCCATAGTAAAATATGGGTTTGAAAATTGTCGTAAATACCCAATGAGAGTTTGGGTGATAGGCCTCACGTGCATTCTAGCATCCTCTTGCATGCATAGAGTGCCGCAGAGGCTATCTTAGCTCTATCTTCCAGATGGAGTTTCCACGACAACTTACTATAACTCCTAGATACTTTGTGCTATATTTTATTTGCAGGGTTATCCCTCCAAGCTTAGGCTTAGTCCAATTAGGGATCTTATACTTCCTAGTAAATAATAATAGATCGGTTTTTTCCGCGTTGGCGGTTAACTCGGCTCCAGATGCTCAGGCATGTACATCCCGAAGTGCCTGATCCATCCGAGAGCTGATTGTTGTTAGGCATCTGGCGGTTAAGATGACAGAAACGTCATCTGCATATGCCGTAAGTTTGACTGGTCCTCCGTCGAACCGCCTATAAGCAATTGGTTTTTAATCAGCCTCCACAGCATTGGTGATAAACCCCCACACTGCGGCGTTCCTCTGTTTACGTATTTAGTTGCCTCGCACAGACCCCATTGCGATGTGATCATTCTGCAGCTTAACATGGAGCCAACATGCTAAGTTTTTGGAGAAGTGCTGGCCCCGTGCACACTTAATGGTGTTTCGCGAGCTAATAATATTCTCTTTGTATTTAAGCTAATGAGACAGAGCCTGGGTGCTGAAAGGGTTACGTAGGTAGTTGCTGCATGGCGGTGCTGGCCTGGTTGGCGCTGCGATATTCAGTGACGGTGGTGGGGATTGATTATTTAAATGCAGTAGGAATCAAGCTGCCAATTAATATTTGCTCTAGTCCCTTATAAACCGAAGTGGAAAAGAAAAATTTTATCTCTGTCCGGAGATATTTGCAGTTGAAGTTGGCGATACTGCAACAGATTTTAAATTTTTGGGGGAATGGTTTGATGTATCAATGAGAATTTCTTTTCTAAATCTTTGAATCCATATGTTCCTTAGTTTTTCTATGTATATGATTTTGATGTGTGTGGCTGTATTTCATGGAACATCACACTGTAACTCGTAGCAGAGCTTAAGAAATGCTATACATTTTTTATGCTACGGCTCTGCTTTATGCTCTGTTCATGTTCAGAGGCAGACCATATTTTTCGATACTACTGCTACTGTGTATTAGCAAATGCATACACTGTGCTTAACAGCTTCCAGGGGGCTAAGAATATATCCGCGACAGGTATGCCTGCCATAAAAGGTAACTAAAATACCCAATTGATTACAGGGGTTTTGTACTATACTATACTATTTCCTTAACAGCCGCGGCTCTGGCGACGCCAAGTTCCTCATGGAGCTAGGGGTGGGGCTGAATGGGCTAGAAAGTTCAATGTGGCCATATTAAACCGTTCCCGAGATAGTCGGTCTTATAGCTAAATGGTGCCTGTTACCGCAACGTACGAATTTATGTTCGGCAGACGAACATCAACATCGATAACACTCCCCAAAACCTTAGGGGAATGTCTTTATCGCTACAACAACTTCACTGAACACATAATTGGAATCTAATCTTCTATTGTTCATACTTACCATCATCAATTGTAAAGAAACCAGAAAATAATAAAATGGTGAATACGTTTTCTTATTTTGTTTTATTTATTTAAGAATTTCTTTTTTTTAAGATATTATTAGATATACAAATACAATTAAGTTTCAACTTTTTATTGATGTTCTTAAATTTTTAGGTCATATAGTGTATAAAATATATTTGGAAAAATTTCTAGTGATGTTTTTCTATTAAAATTTTATATAACAGTGAAATATTTTTTGTAATAAAAAGTACATAATTTCCCTATAAATTTCAGTTCTTTTTTTTTTTTAATATACGTAAATAGACCATTGAAGTTTTATTATATAAGATATAAGATACTCTTTTTGATGGCATATTAGTAGGTATATACATATATTCAATTTTTATAGCCAAAATAGATGTGTGCAGAAGTTCTGCGTAGAAACCAGCAAAAATAAATATTCGAATTCAGAAGCTCTGCATTTGACGGAGTTTATGTCATTAGTAGAAATGCAATGTTAATTGTAGTTCCTGCTCTATCAAGTGTTCTAAGCAAAAGACATTGCTTAAGGGCTAAAAGACGATTTATATTATTGAATTGAAATACGTCGACCGGCTTTCAATTCTTCTCACTGCATTTGGCGTTAAATCGCTATGTATAAGGAGTCTCAAATATTGACTCTGTATTATCAGAAACTCAAACATAAGCCTTTTTAAAATCTTAAGATACGCAAAGGTGAGATGTATCTCAACACCATTGCCATTTTTCTTAATTCAAATTATTAAGAAAGTCTTCATTGAAGACAATGCTCATACAGAAATGAAAATTGCAAATCACATATATTGTGCTCAAGGTATTACCTTAACAAATGTTATGGTCCCCTTGTAAGGATTCACACTTTGAACGCACTAGTTGGTTAGTTAAGAGGGAATAGGTTAGGATTCACCTCACTCGTATCTGGGGTTGTTAAAACGATTTTGCGACGGAGGCAGGAGGGGTGTCCAGTTTGAGTGAACGGAGAGGTCCCAGCAGCTCCCAGAGGTGGGCCCCTGGAGACCGCCCCTGCGTTGCGGCTGGGTGTGCTGGGACTAAACTGTGTGCGTTTGAACCGACCGTAGTGACCCCAACCAGTCTCAGAGGTGGGTCCTCAAGACCCCCTCTGCATTGCGGTTGGGAGCACTAGGGACGAGTGTGAGTGGATTTTTGTTTAAACCACTTTTTACATTTTTTTTGCGTATACCAGTGCCTTCTAATGATGGGATGTCAGCATTCCCATTAACACCTAAATACATTTAGTTTTGCAAACTTATACCCGTTTTTTGATATTTATTACACGTATATTTCAATTATGTTTCTTACACGTATATTTAGATAATCAATCTCCTTTTCAGCATTTTTTTTGTGTTCGATACTGTGGCATTACCACAATACAAGATATTTGTATTTATATAAATGCCAGATAAAGTCTAGCTTGTAATGCATAAGCAATTGAATTTCACTTTCGACCACACACAAATAACTCATAGCGACATAGTCGTAGCGGCATAGATAAGTTATATTGAACCCAGCGGGGAGCCGTATCCGTTTACATTTGTTTAACCCATATGCGTCACACTGTAGCATTATGCGTCATGCCCACCTATACAACACATTTACGGCATTACGCATCATGAACTTCTATACTAAATACTTCTTAGTAACAATCATATTACAATATTATACAACATAAATTATTGAACTAACACAGCGGTTAGCTAACATCAATGGAATGCCGAATATGAAACCCTTGTCCGTTCACAGCTAATAAATTCACATACAACCAAGAATATGAATTAACCAAATATTCCCATTTCACATGAATATGGATCTGCTGACTTTGCGTACAAATCTACATGCATGCATGGTAGTACAAATATACATATATGCATAATAATACAAATCTACATTATACATATATGCATAACAATACAAATCTACATATATGTACATATTTCAATTGTAGTAAGACAAGGAAACATACGCGAGAAAGTTCAAAAAATACTAATGCTGTCATCGCTTCGTGAAACTTACTATGCATTTAGAAAAATACATCCTTCACTTCAATTAGGATTTACAAAATTTACCATGTTGCGACCAGAGAATTGTATCAAACTTGGGGTTGGAAACCAGCAAAATGTTTGTGGGTGCACATTGCATCAGAATGTAAAACTGATGTTCGAAAAATCCGGTTTGAAATCGATGGAAGGTCAACATAATTTCAGAAGCTATAAAGATATTATTAAATTCGTTGTCTGTAATAGTAATATAGAAACAGCGAGTGTTGCATATCAATGTGTGGTCGGTGCTACGATAATTTAACGAACTTTAGAACGATGATGTTGGAATATTACGAAAAAAATTCGATTCAAGAAGTCATTTACAAAAAATGGAACACAACACTCATATGTAATCTCGAAACCATTTCCTCTACTACAAACACATTTGTTGACGATTTTGTACAACACATCAATAAGCTGGTGTCACATCATTTCACAGCTAAGCGCCAGTCCCGCTTCGTAAGTGAACGAAAAATGACACTGCTGCCAGGAGAACTGCTAATTCAAATGGATTTCGCAGAAAACTATGCGTTTGTTATACAAGATGCCATTCAAGGATATCATTGGAATAATAATCAAGCCACCATACATCCGTTCGTTATTTATTACAAAGATAATGATAATTTAATTCATAGAACCTTTGCCATAATATCCGATTGTAATATCCATGATAGCATAGCAGTTCATCTATATATTTCAAAAATGATAAATTTTGTTAAGACTAATATAAGCAATTCAATTACGAAAATTATCTGTCAGATGGTGCAGGAGCACAGTACAAAAACAAATACAACTTAATTAATTTGTGTCATCATAAAATTGATTTCGAAATATTCGCTGAGTGGCACTTTTACGCAACTAGCCATGGAAAATCTGCATGTGATGGTATAGGTGGGACATTAAAAAGAGGCGCTCGGAATTATAGCATGGCAAATAAAAATCAAATTCAAACGGCGAAGGACCTTTATCATTGGGCTTCACAAACGTATAACACCTCCATAGAAGTTGCTTACGCAGACGCTGATGAATACAACAAAACAAAAGAAGAGCTACTTTCAAGATACAAAAATGCCAAAACTATTACGGGAACTCAAAGCTTCCATTCTTTTGTACCTTTAGATGAAACATCACTAAAAGTAAGCAAATATTCCGAAAGTCAGTAGTATGATCTGCGCAAAGTTGTATATTAAATCTAAATAAATAAAAATAAAAAATTAACTTTATTAAGTGTATGTCTATTTATTGTGCGTGTCTGAAAAATTTGATAATACGATTCTTGTTCGAATCTATTAGAATACTTAGTCATAGTATCTCTATCTGTATAACTTCCAAGTATAGCTAGGTACCTTTTTTGTCACACAATAATAGCAAAATAAAAAAAAAGTTAACAAGATGGTTTTACTTATAAATTTTTTTAAAAGAAAAAAAAAACACCATTCTAGCTTTTATATTAAATCGACCTTTCTAAAAAATTTTTTTTTTAAATCGCTTGGTCTTTGAAGTGTTTTCCCAGTTTAAAAAAAAAAATGTAGAAAAAAATTAAAAAAAAATTTTTCTTTCAGTGTAATATAGAATCTTTACAGTATATGTTTTCAAAGGTGATTTTAATACCTTTCTAACGGTATAAAATTTTTTCAAATTGGTTGATTAATTTACGCGTGATATCCAAATATGAGAAAGTAACCAAGAGATGCATTTACTTAAATAAATTAAAAAAAAAAAAACCCATTTTAGTTTTCAGATATGTTATATATATTAAATAGACCTTTCTAAAATAAAATTTTATTTTTCAAAATCGCTTGATCTTTGAAGTGTTTTTTTCAGTTTTAGATTTTATTTAAAAAAAATTTTTACAGTGTATTTTTTTGAAAGCTTATTTCAATACCTTTCTAATGGTATGAAGATCTTTGAAATCGGTAAAGCCATTCCGTAGTAATCACACTTTAAAAAAAGTACCTATTATCGTCATTTTTCTAATATTTGTTAAGTAATTAGCTATAAAAAGGGAAAGAATTATTATAATAAAGTGAATATTGATCTGACAACCAAAGACAACGCATCTTTTTACTTTTTTACTTTTCATCCGATAGTTAAAACCATTTTGGAAGAAAATAGGAATGCAGAGGAAACCTACAAAGAAGACGTGAAAACCCCTACAACAAGGGAAGAAGAAACAATTAGGATGTTACATATGGTCTTCCCAAATGAAAAATAAATTTTTAAAATAAAACAAAATTACAAATTTTAGAACTAAAACATAATACTAAGTCATATATTGGTTGATAAATAAATAAATAAATAAAAACTCAATACAAATTTTCTTTATTAATTTTTAAACATGGCATGGTGAAAAACCATATTGCAGGATACGAAGTTGCTAAGGAAAACACCGAAAACAATCTTTCTGATAATTGGTTAACCATTTTTGTTTGTGTAACTACATTTTTCATTATCGCAATTACAATTTTAATAAAAAATTATATAAAAAACAAATTGAGACAATTGAATAATGTACAAAGAGTTTAAAGAGAGATGAATACATGGCAAGAAATCCATGATAAATTAACAGAAGAAAAATTAAAAGCCGATAAATCATAAAAGTGCATAAACAAAAATATTACCATAAAAACAGAAACGATAGAAAAACATTTAAATATAATATTAGAAGCTTTAAATGTTATAAAAGAGTTGATCAGTAAGGTAAATCACATACTTACTAACGATCACAATTATATAAGCCTCTGACTAGCTCACGTATCGATCAGCATGCCTTATCGACAGCGTCGGTTTGTCAGTGCGACTGACCAAATATTATTACATAGTTAGGTAATAAGAATATTCTACTGAATATGTATATAGAAATAGAATATAGTTATTCTTAGTGTGTAAGTATTGTATGTAAATGTTGTAATAGTATTGTAAGTAATTTTATAAAATAGAAAGTATTCATGACTAAATATCAATCTAATGTCTGCGCTGAGCATAAGCGCTCCTCAAATCATATTTTCGTTTTAATTTACTTTGAACTTTCTACAATACTATTATCGAATTAATATCGAAATTGAGATTTTCGCGGAATTTTTTTTTATATACACTTGCCAGAAAAAGTATCCGTACATACAGGTGACCAACAAGGGGCATGTACAAAAATGCAAAATTATTTAATTTTAGCATTTATTCCTTTGACTAGATATTCATTTATTTGTTTTGTTTTTGTCTTGCTATATTTTTATCGCTTACTATTAAAGAATAGGAAATTTTAAACAAATAATTTAAGTATGGCAACTATAAGAGCCAGAAAAAGTTTCCGTACACTACAAAAAGGGGAAGTCCCGCACTGAGTAACGACGTATACGCTCTTCTTCATGTGTTTATTTTAATGTCAGACCGATATTTTACTGGTATACAATAATTTCACTGGACGCGGTTTCGTATTTGTTGTTTAAAATCAGCGATGGCACCGAAAACTAAAGAAATCAGTGTTGACGAGCGACGCATTATCCTAAAACTAAGAAAGGAAGGCAAATCTTTCCGCGAAATCGGTCAAATTGTAGAAAGAAGTCACTCTTCTGTACAGTATGTGGTAAACCCTTTCAAATCAATGGGATCACTTGTATCTAAGACACGCTCTGGGCGCCCAAGCAAATTGACGGATCGCGAGAGGAAATTTATTTTAAAAGCCGTAAAAAGTAATCCCAGAATAACTGCTTCCCAAATAAGTGGAAACATCAAAGCTGATTTTGGTAAGATTATTCATGAAGACACCGTTCGCAAATTCATAAAAAAGAATGGGATTAGGGCCCGTGTAGCGCGTCGTAAACCATTCATATCGGAAGTCAACAGAAAAAAGCGGATGGCCTTTGCGAACGAGTTCATAAATAAACCAAAAGAGTTTTGGGAACGTGTCTTATTTTCGGACGAGAGCAAATTTTGCATCTTTGGAATTAAAGCAAGAAAGCTTGTTTGGCGAAAAATCGGTACTGCATTCGAAAAACGTAATCTCGTCCCCACGGTGAAACATGGGGGAGGTGGTGTCATGGTCTGGGGATGTATGTCGGCAAGAGGAGTAGGAAATTTGGCTTTTATTGAGTCGACTATGGATCAGTATGGTTATTTAAATATTCTAAAATCTAATTTGAAGGAAAGCAGCCTAAAACTAGAACTAGGAGAGGACTTTTGGTTTCAGCAGGATAATGATCCGAAGCACGCAGCAATGAATGTAAAGCTATGGTTACTTTACAATATAAAAAATCAGTTGCGTACGCCTCCACAATCCCCAGACCTTAACCCTATTGAACATTTGTGGGATTTATTGGAGCGTAGAATTCGACAGCACAATATAACTTCCAAGGAAATGCTGAAAACTGTTATTTTGGATAAATGGAACAAAATAACTACAGAAGATACAACCAAGCTAGTTCATTCAATGCCAAAACGTCTTGCGGAAGTCCTAAGGCGCAAGGGTTACCCTACTAGTTACTAAATCGACAATATTTTATCAAAAACATGAATAGTTTAAGCAACGTTTGTTATGTACGGATACTTTTTCTATGTAGTTCCACTGAAGCTTTCTTTTTTAATATTTATAACGAATTTGTGAAATTAATTAAATTTAAATAAATTTTATTTTTTAGTTAGTTGATGAATAATAAATAATTTATAAACAAAATCAACGGTCCAACATTCGAAGGATTTGAGTTTCTCAGACATTTAAATTCCTTCTTACTATGTACGGATACTTTTTCTGGCAAGTGTATACTTTTTTTCTTCTTTTCTTCGAAAAACAATCTTCGGTAATATAAGGTGAACGGGGTGGATGGATTTTGGCCTTTTTCTAACCACTAAATGTCCTTTACCCCGGAAATTTCAAAAAATTTGTCTAGAAGTTTTTTTGTAATCCCCGTTAGATTGAAGGGATATAAATAACCCTAATACTCAAGTTTAGCAATTTACTTAAAATTTTTTTTTATTATAATGTCGCATGACCAATCGTTTGGGCGAATGGCCACCAGGAACACTCCGTTCGGGAGTGGTGGCAATTTTAGAGGGAACCAGTACCGGGGTAACCATAACAGGGGGGGGGGGGGGGGGGGGCGATATCAAAGGCTAAGCGTCCCTTGGTGATGCATACACCAATAACTAGCATGGGCGTGGGAGATCATAACTTTCATTTGGATATCTCGCCCAGTTCACGAGTTATTGTGCTCCCAGAGTGGTCAAAATCGGAGATGCTCTAAGAAATTTCCATATTTATATATATTGGTTGTTCATATAAGCCAGTACTCCCTTACTTGGAAGGCTTAGAACTTTAAAATATACAGTCAAAATAGTCATATTCAAATCATTTTTAGTTCAGTCTCTTAATCATTGGAAGAACCAGGTGCGATCCAGGGCAAGGGAAAATAAAGCTAATCGCTTAGTAACGGGAGGAGGCCCGTTGGCAGAAAAGGATGCTTCGGAGAGAGCAGAGGGCATTGAACACCATCGGTACAACTTTTGTACTTGGGGAACCAGGCGTACCAACTATTGGTGCAGAGGATGACTTTACTCCCATAAAATGTATATGTATAAAAAACTAACCTTCTGTCACATAATTTTATTAAGGTGGCAATGCCGTAATGCACACCATGTTGACACGTACTTCTTCATTTTGGACAGTCATAAAAGAGAGTGAGAAACGAGTAGTCGCAGAGTAACAACGTTGTCTTTTTGTAATGTTCTTAATAATAAAACTGTAATTGAAATCCTGACTGAATAAAATATTATATTATTAACTTTGAATTAAAATAATTTCTGACAATTTTCATAAGTGAGATGTGCTTGCGCCTACGCGAAAATAAAAAAAGAAAAGTTCTTGTTAATACGTGCGCATGAACGACAATAGGTCGAGCGGTAGATTGTGCATACACTCGTGCATACAAAAATACATTTGTAACGTCGTGAAAAAATTATTTTAATACATACATACAATATGCCGAAATTCAGCGAATTAAAAGTGGAGCAATTGCGTCAGAAATTGCGAGAATTAGGTTTATCTGCCGCCGGTAATAAAGCGCAATTGGTAGAAAAGCTGTGTGAACATTTTAATGAAGAGCGTTTTACAAGTGCTATGAATAATAGTGCGGTATTTAATGAAAGTAAGGAGTTAGAAAATTCCTTTCAGCAGACGCATGGTGAAGGTAGGCCACTGAGTAGCTCGTCTCCAGTTCCAGTGACGTTGCCTTCAAGTTCGAATAGGTGTGTTACCACAACGGCAAATGGTGCAACGTTTATGGCGCCTTTGCAAACGCATATATATAAAAGTAGTTGGGGAACCAACGATGGCATCTCGCTGCCGACGTATTATGGCGGCGCGGCGCCGGTTTGCCCAGTCACTTTGCCCAACGTTCACGGGCAAGCGAAAATATACATGTCATCGGCCGACGCTAATGGTCGAGTAAATGTAAGTACAAACGTATATAATGTACCAACCGTGGCACATACATACACAAACAACGCTATGGCTGGTGTTCAAAGCCAGCCTACGATTCAATTTTCAGCTGCTAGCGAAAATCACAGGCATGTTCATTGGGGTACGCAAACGATAATGTCGCAGCCGACGTTCTCTGCTGACAGCGCAGTCATCGCGGATCGAAAGCGAAACGACGTGGTAAGAAACGAGCTTCAGTATAGCTACAACGCGAACAGGCAGCAACATGTTGGAATGCCTAACATATTCGGTCGAAACGAAATTTTAAATGACAACGGTCAACATTTTTGTTGGGGAAATCAAGCACCGAGTGATTATCCAATACAACAAACGAATGCGAGAAGCAACGAAATAAGAAATAATGGAATGACAACATTAGAAGAACGAATGTTGCCACACGAAGTGTATAGAAATGTAAACAATGAAACGAATACAAATAAATCAGTGATTTTTGGTGATGTTCGCGATATTATTGCAATTTTGCCTAAATACGACCCAAGTAAAAAGAATTTAACTTCTGAACAATTTGTAAAGCGTGTCGAACAACTACGAAATGTGTATAATTGGAACGATAAAATATTGTTGTATGCAGTGCAAACAAAACTTGAGGGTGTAGGAAAAATGTGGATAGATGCCAGGGCAGAAATATTTCTAAATTGGTCACATTTTGCTAATGAATTTTTGAATGAA
The DNA here is from genome assembly GCF_040869045.1 of Eurosta solidaginis. Taxonomy (NCBI): domain Eukaryota; kingdom Metazoa; phylum Arthropoda; class Insecta; order Diptera; family Tephritidae; genus Eurosta; species Eurosta solidaginis. The sequence continues at coordinate 61,120,737 of NC_090321.1, forward strand.
TTTCCATGTTTTGTAAATGCTGCTGATGTTCATATGGAACTAATAAATATGAAGCGAAATTGTAGTGAAAGTGCCGAATCTTTTTACTATAGAGTTTTAGCGACGGGTCGACGCGGTAATATTGACGATGCATCTATAATAAGATACATTTTAAACGGAATGAATGACGTTGATTTAAAGAGAAGTGTATCAGTTAATAACTACAATACGTGTAATGAACTTTTACGGGCGATAATTAATTATTGCAAATATAATACGGTGAAAACATCAAATGCGGTAAAGCGCGTTGAAGAATCAATTCAGGCCAGTGCAAAGAAATATAATCAAACGAAGAAAATTATTTGTTATAATTGTAATAAGCCCGGACATCTTTCGCGAGATTGTTCAGAGCCGCAAAAACGTGAACGATGTACAAAATTTTTGAAGGTGGGTCATTCCACGAATAATTGCAAGACGACGGTAGCAAAAACAAATTGTAATTATGTGAATAAAATTGAGAATGATTTTACTATTAAAGAAATCGAAGTAAATGGTTTGAAAACTAATGCATTCGTAGATACTGGTAGTTGTCGTACGTTGATTAGAAAATCTTTGGCGTGTAAATTTGGACAATTGGATAATTGTTGTATAACATTGAAGGGGTTCGGAGGAGCATCATATGAGTGTGCTTCGAAACTTAATGTTGCGTTGAATATAGACGGTAATATGTGTAACACGGAAATGTTAGTGGTAGACGATAATATGATTGATTATCCGGTGCTACTGGGTATCAACGTAATACATGGTAACGATAAACATTTCGTGTTCAAAGGCAATCAAATGTGGGTTATTGAAAAACCGAATAACGAAATATTGAAACTTAAAGATGGTGAATTTGGTAACTTGAGCAAGATGTTGCAAAAATATAAACAGTGTTTTAGCAACGAAATGGGTACAGTAGGTAAAACAAATATAGTAAAAATGAATATATTATTAACGTCAGATATACCTGTTAATGTGAAACCCTATCGACTTCCGTTCGCGCGCCGGTCTATTGTAAAGAACATTATCGAAGACTTATTGAAATGCGAAATAATCCGTCCATCGAGTTCTCCGTACGCGTCTCCAATCGTGCTCGTGGAAAAAAAGGATAACAACTTCCGAATGTGTGTTGATTATCGCCAATTGAATAAGATTACTGTAAAACAGCCGTATCCGATGCCGATTATTGATGAGCTTTTTGCACAGTTGTCGGGTAATAACTTCTTTACTACATTAGATTTTAAAATGGGTTATCACCAAATTGAAGTAAGTGAGTGTTCGAAGAAATACACTGCATTTGTGACCACCGAAGGTCACTACGAATACAATCGCATGCCGTTTGGGTTAGTGAATGCCCCTGCCGTGTTTCAAGAAACTATGAACAAACTTATTAAATCGTGTGAATCGAAGAACATTATTGCGTATTTGGATGATGTAATTATTCCAAGTCAATCGGTAGAAGAGGGTATACGAAAACTAGACAATTTTTTGTGTGTTGTTAAAGAAAACGGTCTAACTTTACGTTTAGACAAATGCGAATTTTTGAAAGATGAAATTGATTTTCTTGGACATAAGATATCACGTGACGGTATAAAACCGGGTGAAAGAAAAGTGCAAGCGATAAAGGATTTTAAGGTACCCACGACACAAACTGAAATTAGAAGATTCCTCGGGTTAACCGGTTTTTTTAGAAAATTCGTGGAAAACTATTCTTTAATTGCACGACCGTTAACGAAATTAACAACGAAAGCTTGTAGTGAAAAATTTGAATGGGGCGAGTGTCAACAGAAAGCATTTGCCACTTTAATTGACAGACTCTGTAACTCACCAGTGCTAGTTTTGTACGATTTTAATGCGCAACATCAAGTACACACTGATGCAAGCAGTGTAGGTATCGCAGCAGTTTTGTTGCAAGCGAAAGGTGAAGGTGACAAGTGGCAAGCGGTTATGTATTTTAGTCGTCACTGTACACCTGCAGAATCGAGTTATCATAGCTATGAACTCGAAGTATTGGCAGTTGTTGAAACATTACAGCGATTCCGTATATACTTACTAGGTAAGTCGTTTAAAATTTTCACTGATTGTTCTGCGATTTCGTCTCTAAAAGCTAAAACTCCACCCATACCACGTATTTCGAGATGGTTAGTCCGTCTAATGGAATACGACGCTGAAATAATTCATAGATCTGGGACTAGAATGGCTCACGTCGACGCAATGAGTCGTGCTCCTGCACCTTCGAACAAAATTCTTCGTATTGATGATGCTGATGATGATTGGTTGTTGACAATGCAACTAAAAGACCAATCCATACGAGATGTAATAGCAGTGTTGAAAGGCGAGAACGAATCACCTCAATCAAAACAGATTCGAAAGGATTTCTGTCTTCAGCGAAATCGCCTATATCGGCGCATAGATGGTAATTTATTGTTTGTTGTTCCTAAGGCAGTACGATGGCGTGTAGCTCGTTATTGTCACGACGATTTTGGTCATTTTGGTATCGAGAAAACCATAAGACGAATTCTTCCACATTTTTGGTTTCCAAAACTGAGAAAGTATGTAAAAGACTACGTGGCATCTTGTGTGGAATGCTGCTACTCCAAATCGAAAGGTGGAAAACCAGAAGGTGTGTTATACACCGAACCCATGGAGCCAATTCCATTTCGACTTTTACATATTGATCATTTAGGGCCATTTGTTAAAAGTAAACGAGGTAATACACATATTATTGCAATTAGTGACGCTTTTACAAAATACATAGTGGTGAAACCGGTACGTAGTACTAAAACTTTACCGGTTATACAAGCGTTGAACGAGGTATCTAGCTATTTTGGGTTACCTGCTCGCATAGTCACCGACCGTGGCTCAGCATTTACTTCAAAACAGTTCGTGAAGTATTGCACTGACAACAATTTAGTACATATTAAAACTGCTGTCCGAACTCCACGCGCTAATGGACAGGTTGAACGTGCCAACCAGCTAATTTTAACATATCTCCGTACTACGTCTTCAAATCCAAAAGAATGGGACGACCATTTGCGTAAATTACAATGGTCAGTAAATTCCCAAACAAATTCTACAACTGGGTATACTCCCAATGAACTTATATTCGATTTTAAATTAAACGATATCATACGAAATCAACTACTTGCTGCAGTTGTCAACGAAGAGAATGAACAAACGACTATACAAGATAAACGTAACATCGCCTGGTCTTCAATTCAAGATCAACGTAATTTGTGGAAAGAGCGTTTTGATAAAAAACATAAAACGCCCACTGGTTATAAGGAACATGATTTAGTTGTAATTCAAAATGAACCTTCCGCAACAGGTGAATCCCGTAAATTAGAACCAAAGTATCGTGGTCCATTTGTGGTGGCTAAAATACTTGGTAAAGATCGTTACCTACTTACCGATATCGACGGTATGCAAATCAGTCAGAAAAAGTTTGCATCCGTTTATTCGGCAGACAAAATGAAACCGTGGTGTTCTATGCCACCCGAACTTGATACATCTATCGACGATAATTCATCCGACGAAGAAGATAGCGAAGTTGCTGACATCGGGGCGATGCCATTATCAGGAGAAGCCGAGCTGTCACATAATTTTATTAAGGTGGCAATGCCGTAATGCCCACCATGTTGACACGTACTTCTTCATTTTGGACAGTCATAAAAGAGAGTGAGAAACGAGTAGTCGCAGAGTAACAACGTTGTCTTTTTGTAATGTTCTTAATAATAAAACTGTAATTGAAATCCTGACTGAATAAAATATTATATTATTAACTTTGAATTAAAATAATTTCTGACACTTCTTCCTTGATTTTTTTAGACTGAAGTGGTAATTATATGTGACCTTCTCAGTCCACCGGTTCAGTTCCATGATCCCACTGTTGAGACCCCGTCCCCAACATGTGACCCTCTTAGCCCACCGGTTGAATTACATGATGCCATTGTTGGGACTTTACAAAATTACTCATGCTTTGAAAAATACATACACTATTGCTTTTTGTTCTATTCATTAATTTTGTGCAGAATTTTCAGCTTAATAAGGTAGCCTTTTTGTATGTGCTAAATAGCATTAATCGTGAGATGAAAACTGTACAGAGAGCAACGGCAGTGCCTGACATTGTAAAAGTTTGAGCAACACTAAAGTTTCTTGCTCAGGGTGCGTACCAACACTTAAATGGCCAAGACCATCATGCGGGCTAGCACAGCAAACTGTTTCGATTTGTCTTTTGAAAGTTTGTAGTGCAATTGAAAAGATATTGTGTCCAAAGCATATAACTTTCCTTGAGCAATCGAGAAAAACAGGATGCCAACCGTAGTTTTTATGCAAAATGCGGAATTCCGGGTGTGATCGGAGCTGTGGGTGGAACGCATTTAGCTGCTCCTCAAGAACAATCAGCAATTGTTTTGTTTCTTAACAGTTATCTTTGGTTCCCCACACCAACGGTAAGAGAACAAAAATTAACTTCTGATATTTGGCAATTTGCAATGCTTTATATTTCTTTACATTTTACATTCTTACAAACTCTCAAACATCGGAGGTAAGGGATATTTGCTTAACAGTAGGTGGCAAATGATTTGACCTACATTGCATATGAAGTGTATAGTTATGTTTCGCCAATCTTATGAAAGTACAAACATAATTTAGAAGTTAAATGTATAAAAAAAGGTATTACATAGCACATTTTTCATTAATAATACTATCTATAAAGCTTTTTAAAATGACATTTTCATAAACATTTCCAATTATAAACGCTTTATAAAGCAATTTTACTTTTTATGCCTAAGGAGGATACGTCTTTTATTTTTCATTTAAATACACATCACAAGGTCTTTCGAAAAATTTCCCTAGATTTGATGCCTGCACTTTTTTCAAAATCTTTGATAATTTGAAAACTCAAGTTTACAATCATCGCTCTCAAGGCCTACACATATGCGGAATCAAGCAGTCGGATCTACTGACATCGTTATTATCAAACTGAAAAAGGACATCTACCACTGAAATACAACTACATCAACTTCACTCAAGCAGTTACCACCAAACTATATGGGTGTTTCCATGAAATGGTCCACCGTGACTTAAAAAATCAAAACGCTCGCAGAATTTTTATAGACACAGAAAATAGAAGAAAAATGTTGGTATTTTAGTATGCAAAAGAAAAGATTTCAGCTCTTTATAATTTTAAATTCCAAAAAATTGTATGCAAAACTTATAACTCTTTTATTCACTTTAAAATCTGTAGAATGTATTACTTTTAATTGCTGCTGACGAAATAAATATATATGTAATATCGCAGTTTGGTATATAAGTAATTGATACAACTACAAATGTATATAAAAATGAGAGAAGAGATCAAACTCTGCATCAATAACAGTATTTTTTCATTTCTATTTTGGCAACATTCGTATGTCACGTGCCTAAAGGCTGGTTTTCATTATGTCAAATTTCACGTCAAAGGTTGCCATTTTAATGAAAACGGGTTGTCATTTGTGTTTGTCGTCACTTTTGACTACGTTGTGCCAATTAAAATGTCAGCTAAATGAAAGCGGCCCCATTTCTGTTTGCCAGTTAATATGGCATCATTTGACTGTCAAAATGCATTTGGCAGCATGTTGGCATTTTTCTCTACGTTTGACATTTACACAGCTGATTTTTTAAATAAACTGCGCCAAAATCAAGTTGCAAATTTAAGGTAAGGAAATATGTAAATATTGATATATTTAAATTATTTTCATTTAATTTATGAAAACTAGGTAAATGGACAAACTGGAAGCCACGCCACCAACCCCTGCAACCAAAAAAACGCTAATCAGCTGCCAAGAAATGACGTTTAAGCTTTTACATCAAATATGAAAATGGAAAGCCAATCAGCTGACACGTAAGGTTTGACATCAGAAATGAAAACTGAAGGTCAATCAATTGACAAGTAGTTTTGACGAAGGCGTTTGTGTCAGTTAAGGAGTTGTAATGAAAACGCTTTTGACACCAAATAACCATCTGTCACTTGATGTCAGTAGTTTTGACATAATGGAAACCAGCCTTTATGCAAAAGAACTACATAGCGCAATATCAGTTTAAGTGTCTTATTATTTTGTTTGTTAAGCAAATTTATTGTTTACTAAAATAATATATTCACCCCTATTATGGTTGTCAACGTCAACTGTCGCTTCGTATCAATATCAACATCACGTCGTATCAATATCAACGTCGCGTCAATACAATTCTGGTATTTACTTCGTCAATATATTGACGGTGACGTGTTATCGATAATTTCAAAGCAAAACTACGATCCTTATACTTTTGACAATTGTTTATTTACAATTTGTTGTGCATAAAAAGTGTTTAAGTTTTGTTTAAAGATTTAAAGATGTTTTTTTACGAAAGTTCGAGCTCAAGCGATGAGGAGAGGAAGGAGATGTTGCTCCTCAGAAGAAGCGAAATGCGCCAAAGATCTCAAATATTCAGTTTGCCAGATACGAAGTGAGTACCATAACTGCTCATTGCAATTTCTATTAGTGCACAAGCGAAAATTACACGCTAAATATAAAGAACTTCTTTCTAAACTTTTGTGAAGATATTAGTGGATGTTTATTTACAATTTGTTGTGCATAAAAAGTGTTTAAGTTTTGTTTAAAGATTTAAAGATGTTTTTTTACGAAAGTTCGAGCTCAAGCGATGAGGAGAGGAAGGAGATGTTGCTCCTCAGAAGAAGCGAAATGCGCCAAAGATCTCAAATATTCAATTTGCCAGATACGAAGTGAGTACCATAACTGCTCATTGCAATTCTATTAGTGCACAAGCGAAAATTACACGCTAAATATAAAGAACTTCTTTCTAAACTTTTGTGAAGATATTAGTGGATGATTAAATTTCCCATTAGTACACCAAAAACGATTCTACATCCTAGAGCGGTGTGTACTAATGGAAAATATAATCGAATTGTTAGATGTTTGCTAAATTGATTCAACTACCTTTCATGTTTATGTTTAATTTATTTCAGATTTGTTGATTATTTTCGGCTAAGCAAAGAAGCTTTCAAATTCGTTCTGGAGAAAATCGTTCCATCAATGAAAGTAGCGAAGCGAACAACAATTATTTCTAATGAATAATTTTCATTAATTTTCCTAAATTAAATAAAAGCTAAACAAATAAAGTGTGTAAAAAGGTATAATTCAGAATTATTTTACCAAATTTTTACAGCAGAATATTTAATTGAGCGCTTCTCTTCACCAAAAACTGTGTTGACAGATTTTATGTTGGCACGCGTCAATAGAATATCAATATTGTTGTAGTCAATACCAAAAAAGCATCAACAGCTGTCAATAGTTATCGACATTGACAACGCCGATACCATTTCATGAGCGTCGACACTATTTTTGACAATATTGACTTGATATTGACAACCGTAATAGGGGTGATTAATATAAATAGCCATCTGCAAAAATAAAATGTTTGTTTTTTACTTTTGAACTTTGTCACGTGCGTAAAGGTAAGTACGAAAAATTTAATGCTCTTTATTAAAGTCCATTTGATAAATATTATTTTACTTTTACAATAAATATTAGATGTCAAGTATTGCTAAAAATTAAAATCGGTGGAGGGAGAGGCTTAAGCAAAATGAAAATAAGCTTAAAGAACATAGAAAAAAAAAACAAGCTGAAAGAATGCGTGAATATCGCAAGAGAAAGGCATGTGAGGCCAAAAATAATTCAAATATATTGAAAGAAAAAAGGAATAGAGATTGCGTTCGACAAAAAAAGTGTAGAGCAACCAAGAAAAATTCAAATACCCAATTCAAAAGTGGTTACAAGTGCAAACAAACACTATGCAAAGCTATAAAGAAGGTAGAGGGCGTTACTAAAGAACGCAATAAAGAGAGATGAAGTTCTACAAGCTTTGTATAAAAAGTATCCCAAACTTTCGAATAATGAAGCTGAGACACCAGTATGTTCAAACAATAATATGTTGGAAAACATTAAAGCAGTCCACGAATTTTACATCCGAGATGACATAAGTGTTCAAGCTCCCGGCCGGAATGATATTTTAATCTGCAATAAGCAAGTAGTTGCAAAGCGCTTTATGATTGTATCTGTATCAGAAGCTTATCAACTGTACAGAAGCGAGGTCACTTCAGAATATCTTTGTAAATCCCAATTTTTTCACCATAGACCCAAACACGTTCAATTAATGGACAAACTTCCGCACAATATGTGTGTATGTAAATACCACGCGAACTTCGCATTTTTGCTAGAGGGATGTCATAAAGCTATGCCTCAGTTTCCATCTCATTTTGAAGATTTTTTGAAAGTAACATGCTGCAATGTATTGGACGAAAAATGCATGATTAGTGAATGTGAGAAATGTATAAGTGATGTAAAACATGATTTGGTGCCTATATATTTTTTAACCAATATGGAAGAAAATGTTAATTGGAGCTATTGGAGAAAAGTTAATGATCGCTCAATATTAAGCAATACTATAGCGCCATTATCGGATTTGTTACATGAACTGGAAATTCAGCTGCCAGCTTTTAAACTTCATTATTTTATAAAGCGGGCCCAGCAAAAATATTTCAAGGACAAAAAGAACAATTTACGTGATGATGAATTAATTTTGCAAATCGATTTTGCAGAAAACTATCGGTTGATCAATCAGAATGAGGTCCAAAAAGCTCACTTCAGCTACCAACAAGTTACTCTTTTCACTTGCGTTGCATGGCTGCGAGGTCGAACTGAATCTATTGCTGCTATTAGTGACAAACTTACCCACAACAAATTTGACGTCTATTGTTTCCTTACAAAAATTGTGCACAAAATTCAAAGTCAATTCGAAGGAATTTCCACGATTTTCATATTCTCTGATGGCAGCACCAGTCAATTCAAAAATAAATATATTCTCACCAGCATTCCTTCGTTTGTGAGGGAATTTGGCTTAAAGCATTTAGAGTGGAACTTCTTTGCAACTTCGCATGGCAAAGGCGCAGTCGATGAAATAGGCGCGGTGGTGAAGCGAAAAGCTTGGCAAGCGGTTAAAACAAATAATATTAATTTTACCGGATGCCTTTGCATTTTATGAATGCGTGGGCAAAATCGTCGAAGGAGTTCGTCTGTTATATATCTCATCAAAAGAGATTGAAGAATTTTCTTCACTATTAAATGAAAAATGGGAAAATGTCCGCCCCATTCCAGGAATACAAAAAATGCATTGCTTTTCCCTACCAAGATAACGAATATATAAATGTTGCTCGAACAGTATACTCACTTAAGGAAAAAATTAAGTTGGATTAATTTTGTTGTACCTAAATTTTTATTTTTTATTTTCCATTTTTGAATAAAAGTAAAATTTTTTTGTCAAAAACTTCTGAAAATATATGTAAAATTACTAAAATATGTATGAAGGTAAAAAATGTCACGTGCGTAATGTCACGCGAGTAATCAATAATTTTTTTTTTTTTAGCCAACCCATGATCAGTTGTTTTCGAAGCAAACATGATTATGAAGCTCCATTATTAACCTTTATAAAAAAAAATTTTACCGGAATAAAAATCTCTTACAATTAGCTTACTTTCGCATTTTTTCTCTCGGTTCTAAAAGCAACTTCCATTTTTGTCACGTGCGTAAGTCAACTTTGATTGACTGGAACTTGGGTACCCAGTGCTCAATTTTCCAATACTGATACTTTTTGGAAAAAACTCATCACATGCAATGCAGCGATCCTAAAAGATGTGACTTCTTCCCATTATATTTCTATTTTTACAACATTCAAACGAAATTAAACGTGTACAAATGTCGCGTGTATAACCATGGAAACACCCATATACCCATCAAGCTATCTAACATCAAAGGAAGTATTAACACTACTTACGTAAGTTTGTAACATTTAACCAACCTTGCGTGTGTCTATGACGATATCCTTGCGCGATAGTTCTCAAACCAGAGCCGAGCCATTTGGGCAACACATCGTAAACTCTTTCATCAATAATCAAATTTCATTTAACAACTTTTTTCTTAACTACTATTTGAATTTCCATACTTTATTTGATATTTGGAGATTTACTTTTACTTGTTATCTGTGTTTTAAATTTAATAAATGAATTAATTTGAAATACGCATTTACGTCAAAATCAGTTTGAAACAACACACGTTCAAAGTTTCCCTGCCACACGGAACGCAAAAGACAAAGTCACATTTTGATTTTTTGTTTTGATGAAAAATTAAATCCTACATTTTTTTAACAGGAGTACAAAGTTTTGTTGCATAATTAAAACGACGCAAAAGTCGAGTGTGTTTGGGCCTTATGGCGATGGATTCAGAAATCGAAAATCGATATTTTTTGTTCTTCAGTTGTATAGTTGTTGCCGCAGCTGAGCTTGCACTGACTTAGCCATATTAGCTCCTAAGAATGATTTACCTAGTGATGTGTCTATTTGTAAATTTAAGTTTGTCGATTATTAGGCCTACTTTATCGCCAAGTCTCCCATACCTAGAGAAAAGAATTTAATTAAATGTAATACAAGCAACGAGATTGGCGGTGGAGTGTGAGGTCGTACAAAAGCGTAAGTTTATTTTACTTAACCAACATTGTAACATTTTTGTACTGTACTATTTTATGTTTGCATTTCGTTATGTAGGAAATAAAGCCCAACCCAACCCAATCCAACCTTGTTAAGGATTCTTAAACTGAAGTGTGGCTTTTATTTGGAGGCACCCACCGCCACGTGCGATTAACGACAATAGATTTTAAGTGAAGTTGTCCAGTTAACAGTCAAGTGAAATTGTCCAGTTATCAGTAGTAAATTAAATTCACGCGATAAATGCACACACTGATCGTTGAAAAAAAAGTAATGATCAGTCCTTTTTTAACATACACACATACATACATAATTAGAATAGGAACATAGTTGTAAGATATTGTATACAAACTCTTTTTATTATTAAATAAAATCAGAATTAAACGAATTCTCAAGAGGAAAGGTCTTTCATTCTTCTTTCATATTTTTTTTGCTTCCCACCACCAGTGGTAAGGGGCAAGAATAAATAATTGTACATACATATATATACTCTTGCTTGGTTTTGTCATTGAAATACACATCGCAAAGGTTGTACAGAAACCAATTTACCAAAATTTATAATTGGCAAGTTACTCCATTCTTGCTTTCATTCTCCCCATTGTGTAGCAAATATAAAATTAAATTTCAACTTATTATTATTCAATATATTAAAATCTGATAAATTTCGCATGAATCATTAGATACTCAGCGATTTTATCAAACTCCGAGTTTATTATTCATAAAAACGCCGCCATCCCAATTACAAGACACTTTTTTATTATTTTCTTGTGAGCTAAACTTGAAAAAATTTTCAAGCCAAGCTTACAAGAGGAGAATAAAGAAATGTTTGCACCGTTTTCTGGTGACCTGGATACCCATACGGAGCTTGGTGGGAGCATTCTAACACACATAATAGGTTTTCAATTTAAATGCTGCCAATCCATTTCATTGAATGCACTTTCCGTTCTATTCAGAGAGCCAATCGAAATGGACTTATGTATTGTAATATATAAAAATTGTTTAGAATAATTTTGTATAAACAAGTTAAATACTGTTTTTTATTAATGAACATTCAACAACGCAACACAAACAAAGGTTGTTTAAATATGTGTGGACATTCGAGAAAAAACCTATCTCGAGTTAAGATGAAAGGGATATTGTGGCTTCTTAACAGAAATCCGTTAATGGTCCCCCAATATTATTCTCTCATAACACAAGCTCTAAATGTCTGCTCCAAATTTTAGAAGGTCACCATGATGAGATGGCGATAGCTTTTTAGTTATAGGTTAATTTATCGCCATTATCTTAACTCAAGATAGGTTGTTTTATCAAATTGCAACATATATAATATCGTTTATTAGTGTATTGTAAACAGTCAACAATTTAATCCCAAATATTTAAATCAGTCTAATATGCTACCCTGCTACAAAATAAAGAGGCATTCAGAATTCGCTCACTGATGTCAAAACTCATTTACCTGCCTTTAATCTTTTATATTAGATACTTTAAAGCGCTAATATACTGTATCTTAACGAGAAACGGCTACTAACGACTGGATAAATTTCAATTAGCCAAACAACTTAACGCTTCCGCATAGGGAATCGAAATTAAATGATCGTTATTTGCGAAAACCGTAAACGTGAAATGGTGATTTTAAGAGGCGGAATTTCATTTTCCTGCCACTTAAAAACAGACAATTTGAAAAAGTATCAGAAATAATAAGAATTAATTTTTGTGTAACATTTGAGTGGTATATTACGAGTTCATAATATATCATTACTGGTGGGCGGTTTTTTTCAACCGAATCTCGACAGGATCAAATGTACCATTTGAAAACAAGCAATCTAGTATAACAGTAGAAACCTTTGTAATAGTAGGTATGAAAAAAGATACATGTAGATGATGCATTTATAATTTGCGAAAAAGCGTTAAAGGAAGTAAATTCTAAAATTTACAAATACAAATGATTTAGAAATTGTGGCATGTCATATGTTGTTAGTGTCAGTTAATTCTGCGTTTGCCTTGATACTTAGGCAGTACGTGCAGAAATACTTCTTCAAGTTAAGCAGTCTTGGCATACTTAAAGTTAATGAACAGCAGATGCAGCATGCCATCTTGGCTTAAATCTTGAAATTAAAATAATTTTTATTTCAAAAAGAAAACCAATATTCAACTATAAATTTTTGCGCTAGCGAGTATCTTATTTTAAATTTTAATCTAGAGCCCCTTATGTTGACAAGCTACTGCTTGCCTATGAGGTGTTCAAAGCGGTCTAGGTAGAAATCCAAGTGGTGATGAACTCACGGTTAATTAAACCATTATCATCTCATTCGCACGACGACAAAGCATTGACTCCGGTAATTATGCAACCTAAGTGCATTGTTTGATAAAAAAAAAAACGGCGGTGGGGAAAAACACCTACTTAGGTGAGGAATTAACAATGCCTTTTCAAATTAAGGTATTGCAAAACCAATAGTAAACGTGTCATGGTGTACTAATATGTGTACTTTGTAAAAAAATCGGTTAAAAAAAATTAATATTAGTATAAAAGAAAATTTTTATCACATATGTATATGTAATCATTGAATTATTTTACAAAATTTCTAAATTATTCTAGAAAATTTCACTAAAGAGTAAAAGAAATTTACTATTTTTATTTCATTTTAGTGAAAATATCTATCATATAGGTCGCCTTGTGTATTACGGCTAAGAGAAAAACTTCAGAAAACTCGAAAAGCAGTTGCCAACCACCATACTCCTAGGACTTTATTTGGAGTTTTAGACAAATTAGGTACTGCTAAACGCTACTCTTGTAAACTAATAAAAGAACGTACGAAAGTATTCAGAAAGAAATTTTTTCGAACTTTATTTTAATCATTGTAAAATTAATTTAAAAAAATTAGAGTGTACCTAACACAAGCCCAGTTTTAGGTTATGGTATTCCCTACGACTAGTAGGTTTAGGTTTTCGACATTCCTCACTAATGTACTACACCTGTTAGTGAAAAAATGGTTAAAATTTTGTATACAAGTAAAGAAAAATCGCTAATGTTTACTTAAAAAAAATACGATAAACCATTTTATTTTAAACTGAACGTTTAAATTTTTTAAGCTTCACTTTTGCACGCGGTGCAAATCAAAATGGTGTCGAAAAATGTGATTAGCATACCCGTGTTTGTTGGGGAAAGCTATCTTATGTGGAAAAAACGAATCGCCATGTACTTCAAAATGAAAAAGTGTGAGGTGGTTGTCGTCACAATATTATACTTTTAACCGTTTCATTTAACTCTACCGTGGAACTTTTCGCGCGCGGCATTTTTACATGAAAATACAGTTACATTGAACATCCAAAAAACTTATTTGGTAACTACCAAAATATCTAGAATAGTTTGGCATTTAATATTTTTAAACTTATTTAAATTTGTAGGGGAGAGTGGGGTACCTTCGGCTTTGGGGTACATTCGGCAATTGCGTTTTCCGTATGAAGGAATTATCTGACATGACCATTAGGTAGCAAAAATATACCCACCACTAATAAAAATTATCGATTTGATGTCTCACATCTCTCTTTTAGCATTGTCAAAAGTTACACGTGTTTTTGTGTTTTCGGAAGTGTTGATGGTGTTTTCTTGTGGTAAGTGAAAAAGTGTTGAAGTTTTTGTTGGTCTTTTTTTTTTTACAAAATTCAATAAAATGGAATGGTAAGAATGTAAGTTTCAAGAAAAAGTGTTGTTTAGTGATGAAAAAAGACAACCGTTGAAAAAAAATAGGGAAAAGTAAAAAGTGATGGTTCGGGGTAGATTCGGCAATTTTTGTTGGGGCACATTCGGCGAACATATATTCATGCCGAATGTGCCCCGGACAGAAATACAGGATCGCCGAATGTACCCCTCATAGTTTTAAACAAACTTTTTTCTTGTTTATATATTTATCTAGGCAAGTATTTTAAAATGGTCCGAAATTATAAACGTAAAACACAATCAAACGTTGACGAAAGCAAGATGAAAAAAGCAATTGCCGATGTTTTAAACGGTGTAGAAACCCCGACGTCTGCCAGTAAAAAGTATAATTTAAAACGACAAACCATTGAGTCCCGAGTAAAAAAACATGGTCATAAGAATGTAGATGCTATTTACCAGTCAAAGTTTACGTGGAAACAAGTTTTTACTATAAAAGAAGAAGCTGAGCTAGTAGATTATGTTAAGAAGTGTTGCTACTATCAGTATGGGTTATCATATAAAAATTTTCAGAAGTTGGCATACCAATACGCTGTCGCTAACGGCAAGGAATTTCCTGAAAACTGGAATGTAAATAACGAAGCTGGGATAGACTGGTTACATAGTTTTATGAAACGGAATCCGAGCCTATCTCTTCGTAAGCCAGAGAAAACTAGTTTAGCAAGACTAACAGGTTTTTCGAAAAAAGCTGTCGATGAGTTTTATTCAAATTTAAGAAATCTTTATGAGAAATATTCATTTCAATCAAATGATATATATAATTTAGACGAAACTGGTATTACCACGGTCGTTGAGTCGCCAAAGGTTTGTGAATTAATTAACGGTTTTATTGTTATAGTTTTAACAAATCCGATATGCTTTTCAGATAATTGCACCGAGGGCCAACGACAAGTTGGACAAGCTGTTTCTGCTGAGAGAGGCAGTTTGGTATCCCTTGTAGGAATAATCAACGCCAGCGGAAATCGGCTTCCACCAGCTTTCGTTTTCCCACGCGTACGCTATAATCCCCAATTTTTGAATGGATGTGTTACGGGATCCCTAGGGTTAGTCAGTAAAAGTGGTTGGATGATGTCAGAATTGTTTATAGACGTTCTTAAACACATTCAAAATAACACAAAATGTTCTAAGGAGAATCCGATTCTTTTGCTTCTTGACAACCATTCATCTCACTGCAGCATTGACAGCATTAATTATTCAAGGGAGAATGGAATACATCTTTTGTCGTTTCCCCCACATACCTCGCACCGTCTTCAACCACTTGATGTATCAGTTTACGGACCATTTAAAAAATTTGTTCAGACATCTTTCTATGATTTTATGACAAACAATCCAGGAAAGAGAATAACAATATACGAAGTTGCACAGCTAACTAATTTACCATTCCAAAGAGCATTTAAGTCAGAAAACATCATTAGTGGTTTCCAATCAACGGGAATATATCCGTTCAATTCACAAAATTTTAGTGAAGATGAGTTCTGTTTGGCAGCTGAAACTAATGAGGATGCTTTGACTGAACCTGTTCCACTTCAGCCTGATAATATTGTAAATACGAGTATAACCGACCCACTTGAGCCTAATAATAGTACCAATGTACCTGTTTCCCTAACACCAGAACAAATTCGTCCGATTTCACGTTTGAATGCTTCTAAAATTACTGCTAAAACTGGATGCTCTCGAATTTTAACTAGTTCTTGCGAGAAAAAGAGGCTGGAAGAAAAAGCGGCTGGAATAAACACTCAGTCAGCAAAAAGAAACATTCAGTTTTCAGGTAAAGAGAATATTCCCAAGAACAAAAGTAAAAAAAATAAAAGGAAAAAAGTTCAGCCGAAGACTAGAAAACATAAAAGTTTGGTGAGAATGCAAATAGATTCCTCAGACGAAAGTAATATGAGTGTTGAATACGCAGATACTGACCAGTTAGTTGGATCATTTGTTGATGGCGAAGAAACGTCTGAAGCGGTAAATTTTTCAAGTCATGAATTTACTGATGACTTCGAACTGAATGTCGGAGATTTCGTTCTTACCCTTCCTGCTCAAACCTGTAAAAAAAAAGTTTATTATGTTGCTGAAATCATTGAGATTTTAAGTGAATGTACATTCACTGCAAGCTTTCTTAGGAAACTTGATGTTCTACAACCTATATTTGTCAAGCCCGAGAACAAGGACATATCATTGGTTTTAAAAAGCGAAATTTTATTTAAACTTCCGAACCCTGTGAATCCTGCTTCAACATCACGTTGTCGCACTAAATATATATTTGAAACCGATCTAGGTGGTTTCAATATCAAATAACTTTGTATCATTTCAAGCCAAGGACGCGGCATTTTTAACTACAATACCATGAAATACGTTTTTTGTTTATGCCTGTATATGAAATATAAATAAAACCTAATACCAAACGACTTTTTATTTGATAACTATACTCCACAACATGAACGACGAAGGTGCCCCGGCAATTGCCGGAGCTACCCCGGCATGGGGCACATTCAGCAAATTTGCCGTTTTTCATATAACTTAATATAAATTAGTCTCCGCTAAAATTTCACGAAATGGCTTCACATTATATTATTTTTAAATAATGAGAGATTAATTTAAGGTTATATAAATTGCGGTTCGTTGGATATTTTCTGAGATATGGAGGTTCAAAAAAAGTGCCGAAGGTACCCCACTCTCCCCTACTATCAATTGTGTTATAAAAATAAATTGTCTATCCGTGAGTGCATGTGTCAGGCTTGGCAGCTCTAATGCGCAGCCAACACCTGGCAACCCTACTTAACCTCCTGCGTACATTTGTCCTACACATAGAACATTGGAAATAAAAAAAATCTGACACCTTCGTTCTAATTGGCAGCACTAAATTATTTTTTACTTAGCTAATGAAAAAAATGAAAACGTCAAATATCAATCAATGTTATTTTAAAAATGGCGTCGTCGAAACAACATGCTAATAAGCGTCAGCGCAGAGGTAAGTTAATCTTCATGCATCGAGTGACTTATTTCGTTTATCTGTATTTATTTCTGGTAACTAATATTACACTACTGTAATCTAAGGTTTTAATTTATTATTTTATTGAAATATCAATTAGCGAACTTCTGATAATGACATTTACTTATATGTCCTTTGTAGATCACACGGGCATTTAATTAATGTTTACAAATATTGACTTCCCATGTACTACCTAAAGAACATACATTTTTTTTCTTTAATTTTTATGTAAATGTTGCAGCTATCACTCATGACGAGATCGTGGCAGCTTTAGAGAATTCTGATTTTGATTTTTCTGGAGATGATTCAGATGAAGACCCGGACTTTATTCCCCAAGAATTAAGTCAAAGGACAAGTGACCACTACGGAAGTGATACCAGTAGCTCGGATGAGGAGAACAGGACGGTGTTCACTCCATTGGCTTTCCCTTCAGCATTAGATGATTTGCCGTCATCATCTTCTATGATACAGGGAAGGAGACGTACCACAAATTCATCTCGTGGAATACGTGGCCGTAGTTAAGGTGACAAACGGCACTCATTATCTAGCCATCAGATAACCATCCAACAAAATGATTCTGACATTCGGGACACTTGGATAGGGAAAAGCTCGCGAGCCGAAGCAGTAGTTGATTTACCGACGCCAGCAGAGTAAGAAGAAAATCGAATTAACTTTTCAAAAATACTGCGAATATTATATTTTGATCCATTATATTTAATACTGATTAGTAACTTCGTGCTCATATAATTTTTGTTCAATATATGTATGTATGTACTTGCGTCCATACACTTAAGTGTATGGTAGTGTTTTTTCATTTAAAAGGCTATGATGACATGTGTTATATGTAACAACGATTCGTGCCATGATTGTTACTTTCACAAACAATTTCTCGGCTTTGTCCTGGTCGAGACCAGGCCTGAATTGTAGGTAACGCATATAGCGCATTACCAAGTCAAATCGAGAATGTTTGAGCTTACTCTCGTGGGCATCAATAAACAGATTATTTGTATAACTAAAAAATGTACGGTAATAATGACAATTTAAGTATAAAATGTATTTTTTCAGCAATCGTTTAAATGAAAACAATTGAAACTACTACTTGTATAATTCTTTAAATCTTTTACTTGCAGTGAGTTCTATAAAATTTACATAGTTATATACATACTTATGTACATATATTCATAAAAACAAAAAGAAAAGGTACAGCTCACGACGATTAATTTGTTGTTGTTATAGATTTTGTAATTGTTGTGTTGTAGAGCTACATACCAGTAAACGTAGTTGCTGTTATAGATGTTGTTATTGAACTGCTGGACTCAAAGAAAGTAAATTCTGAACTACTGATCACTTATTTCGTGCTTGATTTTCTAGCATACACAAATCTATGATTCTACTTAAGATTGAGAAGCGATCCTCGCATGTTCTGTTGCATAATAATAAATGTGACCTTATTATATTTGCCACAGAGTAGAGGTTATTACACAGATTTAAAAACATTAGTTTATCTATGGAATGCTCTGATTGAGCCAGGTTTTGCCTCTCCCGGAACGACAAGCTTCATGGATATTATTTTAAACAATAAAGAAAGAAAATAGTTGAAAGATATGCTACATCATGAATATAATTCTAACCAGGTCCTACCCACATATCCGACAATGGGCGGCCATTTTGAGTTCAGAATGATGATGTTCTCAAGGATTAGAAGGATTAAGAGTACTGTATCAAAACAAACTACCTTCTGTCAAGTAATTACAGAATATCTAGCATGGACTGCAATGTCAGATATTGATATCATACTTAGATACTTCCCCGAGGTAATGTAAGATCACTAACAGTATTCCGGGTTACGCTAGATCGTGCTTTGACATATAGCTAGTCACAAAGTTGAGTATACACCATCCCACTGAAAACGAAAAAGCTCACCTTTAAACATATTTTCTTGCACATGACAATTTTTCTATGCTTTATGTTACAAAGCAACTCTGCGGTTGTTGGAAATGGATAATCAGCTTAAGCATATAAATAACTTGTATACCTTTACTCATTTCTAACACAACCCTGTATAAGCAAAAATACTAAATTATTTTATTCACAATGTACTTTAAGCGCATTATCTGGTGAGATAAGATATGATGTAAAGACGTTAGCTTTCTTTTCAATTTATAATAATAACATAAACATGCCCCAAAACGTCAATTTGGCTGATTTAACTAGTACTTTAAATGCAATGGCATTGGAGTAATTGGAAAGTTTAATGACATTCAATTGTCACCTGGCAACCACTAATAAGATACATGCATATTAGAGCGGGTCAAATTATTTTTTGATCAGGAGTATAGCAAAAACGTAATCTACAGATGATTCTAAGAAAATTTGCTGAAGACACCATAGCTCTAAGTCCGATTTCGAGTCCGCGACTTTTGCAAAATAAATATTTTGCCATATGAATGTAGGGTTTGTCCAATAAATCTTCATAGCTTCTGATAGAATTATAGGAAAAATATCATATTGGGCTTACTTTAAAGATATTTTACGTATATTTCAGAATCTGTATTAATGTCTATAGTGTTTTTGAATTTTAGTAGAGATATCAGGCTTAAATTATGAGAAATTAGGCTAAAATGAACTTTTAACTACTATGTTATAATTTTTAACAAATTTCTTATGAAAAATTAATTTTTTCTTTACAGCTAAAAAAAAAGTTCAGAACATTTCCAACAACTTTCATTCAGACAGTTTTTATTTTTTTGAATTCGTTTTAGTACAAAAAAATTTCAAAAAAAAACCTATATTTTCAAGTAATAAGCAAAAAAACACAATTTTTATAATTTTAATGTAATTTTTCAAAATAAAAGTAACGTTATGTTATTATTTTTTAAAATCTTATTTGCTCTCCATTCGTGGACTTAGAGCTTCAGCAATTTTTCTTAGAATCATCTGTAGATTACGTTTATGTTACAATTTGACCCGCTCTAATACATATATATTTCACGAAAGGAGTCTTATCCGGGTCGTCGACGAAGTAACATATTCCAACGCTGAGAAATATTGAATTAGTTATCAATTTAATGTAAAATCAAATAATATATTTTTTTTATTACTTTTCCACACATTGAACTCTAATTAAATGTACTAAATAATTCTATTCGTGAGTGTTTCGTTATTTAACAACGAAACTGTGAAGTAAGTGAACCCATCCCTATGACACATTTAATATTATAATTTTACTATATCAAAACATTCCATCAATACAGTGGCGTAGTGAGTTTTCTTGCACTCGGGGAAAATATTTTTTTGGAGGAAGCAAATATATCAATGATATATCAAAAGATCATCAAAATTTATCATTTAAAATTTCTCTTTTTCTACACTCAAAAATGTTAGATCACTTAGGCAACCTTGCCACATCGTTGTAAATAAATTACCGATTTATAAACGAAAGGAATAGGCTCAATAAATAAAAAATATCTCACTGTTAGTGAGTTTATTGGTACATTCGGTAAGCTGTCTCTAGTCACTTATAGAGACATTTCGTGGTCAAATTTAATTTTGAGACAATCTGGTATTCAGCAAACTGTCTCCATTCTCTAGTTTCAAAAAAGTTACTATTTTGTGAGCTGGTTTAAAGTCCACCACAAAACCCAAAACATGGAGGACGAGCAATATATTTTGTATTATTCAATACGAACTTAACAACTCAATATAAATTTTATCAATGTGGAATCAAAGAATGAGCGAAAAGCCTCCACTTCCAATGAGCAAGACCCAAAACCTCAAATCGGTTCAAAAGAGATACAAAAGAACCCTAAGAACAGGCGAGGAGAGGGCTCAAAAAGTAAACAAGCGGAAAAGTTTAGAAGTAAGAAGAATGAAGAAGAGTACGCAAGGACTAAGGAGTATATCTCTCAGTCTATAAGGAAGTTGTGCCCACGTGCAGTCGAAATTGCTCTAGATAATCTCCTAGAATCATTAAGTCGTGGAAAACATGTTGAGCACCGTCAAGCTGAGGTTGAAATCAAAACTGATGCCATTGATCCACTCGCAGAATCCACCATTACATATTTGCGTAATAGGCGAGTCGAAGTAGTTGATGAAGATCTCAGTACCGTTAAGGATGTGATTAAGCTCCAGGTACGCGCGAAAAACAAAATATGTCGACGGAAAACTCCATTCATTGACACATCTGTATCTGACCCATTTATCAGTCGGGTAGAGAAACATTTTGTCAAGACATTCAAGAACGTCGCTGTTTACCGTGACCAGATCGGAACGACAATTTTTGATGAACAAATATTCGTGCCAAAGTTACCATCGATGGATGCACCAGCGGGATACGTCGAATCAGGTATCTCTGAGAGAGGAAGGATGCTATATGTGCCCCACCACCAGCGGGTACTGCGTTAGATGGAAATTACGTTTACGGATTAGCTCCTAATCAAAGAGCGTTTGGCACCGCTCCAATTGTACTTGATACTCTCATAGATCGTTATTCAAATTTAATGTTGAGAGCTGGCCGCAAAGTTGGATCGAGCATTATAGAAGTGGATTTACAATCGCCTGGCTCTCCGACACAGTTAGTGGGATGCTTCGTCGAAAGTGATGGGTACGAAGGTTATTGCAACAAGAATGTGACAGGTCAAAGTCTAATACTTGGGACAGCGTTTAAATTTGGACTCGACAGTCGGAATATATGGCATGATCGACGGTTAGCTAATGTCTTTATGCATGTAGATACAGCTGGATTCTATACAAAATTGCTTGCAGTCAATGATGAGAAGGAATTTGATTCTAAATCTTTTTTTTAACTGTTATCGCCAACGTTTGTAGCGGATAGTTTTGGGTCGGACAGGGTATACGCCTGACAACTATGTGCGGAACTCGAGAATTCCATTTGAGATTTGAGAATGGATGGATTTGAATCCATTTTGTCGTTATGAATTATGTTTGTTGTACTAAAAAAGACAATTTGTCTTACTGTACTAATGTATATTCTCTGAATAAATGAAATGAAATACGAGTAAGGAAAAAGCTTTTATAAAACGTCTGCACATGACTTAAAGCTTTATTCTTTCAGTTTATTTCAGTACTTTATTTCCTGGTCAATGGTTCGTACCAAAGCTGCGTTGGAAACAGCCATTTTGTAGCTATGAGGCAATCTTCCGTTTCCAGGAACATTAAAGACATTAGTAGGCTAGTTTTTGAGCATAAAAATGCTGAAATTAGTTTTCCAAACATGGCTGAGCATTACAACAGCAGGTAGTATTTCCAGAATACGCCTTACATACAATGCATTTTCATGCATATACAAATGCACATATAAATATAGCGACCTACATAAATTATTTTGAACCCAGCGGAAGTTCAACATAATAGGTAAATACCGACAGCAAGACCCGTATCAGGTTACATTGACAAACCCTCGTCATTAACAGTTTGTCAATGCGACTGCCAAAATATTATTATGTACACAATAACCAATATCTATAATTAGGTCAAAGTAACAATATGCTGACTTGGCATGAATGTATTATGAATGTAGATACTTTTGGTTTGAAAATATTAATGTAACTATGTATGTATATGTAGAATAAGAAATTTTGTAAAAAAAAGAAAGGCATTTCTTTATAAAGTCAATATTATTCTAACGCTACTCATCAGCGTGTCTTTTCTTTTACGTTTTAACCTGTTCAAGCATTAAAAGAGGGTAATTTGTGTTTAACATTTAGAGGATTAACTTTTAGTTTTCATAGCAAATTTGGCATTGAAGATGTAATATCAGGTGTAATTCAGCTATTAGTGTGGTTGCAGCAACAAATGTCAATGCAACCGAGTTGAACGTACCAAATGTTAAACCGGCACAGCTGGCAAACAAGATCTGTTATAATCTTTGAACGCATTGCTTGCCATATCAAAAAAAAATATATATATAAAATAAAATAAACGATTAAATGCGTGTTTTGTAAAGAAAGCCATAAATTGCATCAATACATTAAATTTAAAGATTTAAAATCGCGGGTTCGAATCGAGCCTAACAATAATTATTTTTTATTTTAACTTTTTATTGTTATGATACAATTTTTCTTAAATGAAAAAAAATTGTTTGAATTAGAATAGAAGAAAGGAAACATTTATACAACTGCCAAAGCTCGTTGTATAGATATATTTCGAGAATTGCTAAATTCCTTCATCGGCAACGTTTAGGCGTCGCTTTATTTTCTTTTTCTTTCTTCTATACTAATTTAAACAATTTTTTCAATTCTCTTCAACTGTATATACAATTTTTCTTAAATATTCGTTTACTTGACCAAATATATATTAAACAAAAAAATTACGCCTTTAACTTTTTAATTAAACTTGCGGTTTTTATCAACATTTGTTATACGTTTATTTCATACAACTTTTAAACTCAAAACTGCAAAGCCCGATATAAAAAAAGAAGTCGACGCATCTTCCTAACCTGTTGCGGCGCTTCAGGAATACCCTAATCGTACAATTCGTTAAAATCGTCAAATTCATCAAAACGTGAAAAAAAATTATATGTTTGGAATATTCATATATGTATGTATTAATTTCGAATTCTCTTAATGCACTCAGTCTTATATGTATTTGTGCCTTCATTATCTGTCTGTGTAATCAAATATTGTAATTCAATATTGCCGGCGCCATCTGACGTTTTTAATTGAAAGTTTGACGTTTTTAAGCATAACCTTCTTCAGAAAATTTAGACATTTGAGCACAACTTGTGTTGTTTACAGTAACTCAAAAATTGTATCTCGGCAAAAAAATGGAATTAACTCGTGAAAATTTTCGTGCGATGATTTTTTACGACTTTCGACGTGGATTATCAAGACAGGAGTGCTTTGAACAACTTACTGCCACTTTTGGTGATGAAGCCCCATCCTTTGCCACTTTGAAACGCTGGATAACGAATTCCATCGTGGCGGCCGTTCGCTCAGGGACGAAAGTCGTGAAGGTCATCCAAAATCAGTTGTTGTGCAACAAAACATTTACGTTGTGCGCGAACTTATATTGCAAGATCGTCATACGACTTATCGTGAGATTGAGGCATCCCTGGGCATTAGTATGATGAGCATCAATAAGATATTACATGAACATTTAGCTGTGAAAAAAATGTGTTCGCGTTGGATCCCGCATAATTTGACAAAAGCTCATAAAGATGCTCGTGTCAATTGTTGCAAAGAAATGCTCAAGAAATACAATTGCGGTGCATCAAAAGCTGTATATAACATCTACACAGGTGACGAATCCTGGATCTATGCGTATGAGCCCGAAACAAAACAGCAATCCACTGTATGGGTCCAAAATGAGCCAAATCCGACAAAAATGATTCGTGCGCGAAGCACTGCGAAGAAAATGATCGCCTGTTTCTTCGGAAGAACTGGACATGTGGCTACCATGCCATTAGAGAAACGAAGAACGGTGAATTCCGAATTGTACACAACCATTTGTTTGCCAGTAGTGCTTGGTGAAATACGGAAGAAGAAGCGGCAACGAAGAATCATTCATCATGACAATGCCAGCTCTCACACATCGGCTGAAGCAACCGTATATTTGACTGGCCAAAACGTCGAATTAATGAGTCACCCTCCGTACAGCCCTGATTTGTCGCCAAGTGACTTCTTTTTATTTCCGCAAATCAAGAATACATTGCGTGGCCAACGTTTTTCGGCGCCTGAAGAAACCGTTGATGCATTCAAAAACCATGTTTTGGAGATACCTCAAACGGAGTGGAAAAAGTGCTACAAAAATTGGTTTGAACGCATGCAAGAGTATATTGATTATCATGGAGAATACTTCGAAAAAATATAAAGCCATTTTCGATAATAAATTACTGTCTTTTCATTATTAGGGTCAAAATATAAATAGCAACCCTCGTATTATAACTTCATCTCTGCCTCTTCGCGAAAATTCGATTCATTTAAATTCTAACAAGTGCGAGGAAAAATAAATTTTGAACACGTCTTAATAAAAAGAATAAAATATAAGTATCCCTGCCA
Source organism: Eurosta solidaginis (assembly GCF_040869045.1). NCBI lineage: Eukaryota > Metazoa > Arthropoda > Insecta > Diptera > Tephritidae > Eurosta > Eurosta solidaginis. The sequence continues at coordinate 61,146,053 of NC_090321.1, forward strand.
ACCATGACTACCCTTTCCCCTAAAATTCCAACACCATCAAAGATATCGGTGTCAAAAAATTCAAGTTTTTGGGATATTTTTCAGGGTGGAAAAAATGTCCCATAAATAGAATGAGTGCGAATGACACACATGAGTGCGTTGCTTACAAAAATCCAGTTCGAAGCAGCAGCTGACACCTAAGTAACGTATGTACATTTATTTTCAGCGCTCTTATATCGACTGCCTTGTGTGGTAGTTGAAAATCAGCTATTTAACATTTATATCTTCACGCTACGTAATTATGATCATATGGTGTGAGCGCGCATTTGGTTCCTAAATTCTCCTTGTTGATCGTAATATCAGTAAGATGTACTCACATAGAATGGCCTGGTAGTTAAATTCTTGAGGATAACAATTGGCAACAATTGGTTTCACAAATTCCTACTAGGGTTAAAGTTACAAAACATAATTCAGTGGCAAGCATCAGAATGGCAAAGGCGATGAAGAGCTTTCAAGAAAATGAATCGATGGATAGGATGCAAATATCCAAAGTATGTGTAATGGATATGGATAAAAGACGAAACGAAGCAATCATAGTGTCCATGTATTCATGGGGGAGAGGCGAAAAGTTCATATCATCGTTAAAAAAAGGTTTAAAAAGTAGAAAATTTGAAAATTCAAATAATTAAATTTTAGACGGGTTTATGGTAAGCATTGAATGGTTAAAAAATCATGAAGTAAGGGTATTTTCATTTTCTCATTGGAACAAGCACTTACCTACAAAAAAAAAATTCTAATAAGAATTCGGATAGAAAGTAAAAACTTTGTGAGCTAAGAGAGAGTTTATCTTTTGTTTTAGTTTACAACGGAGCTCAACGGGCGCCTGCTGACAACGTTGGAGTTCATGGTAAGTTCTCTTTGATTGCATTTTCTCTTATTTCTATTGATACTTTTTATATGTGTGTAAGAGTAGAGTTGCGTGGGTGAAGAAGGAAAGTAACATAAAGAAAAAAAGGCAATGTAGGTTTTTACATTATAATGAGCGTGGTTGCGTTACTCTCCTTCTTTTCTACAACTATTGATAATTTTCATAACTTTGGTCGTTTTTTTCTCTCTTGAGGCATTTTTTTTTTTATTCAAATTAGAACTTAATGAGGAGAGCTCTCTCCTCTCAATTAGTTTGAGTACGAAGTTTTCTTGAATCGATGCACAAATGAACGCATATGTAAGTAATTATGACTGTTAATAAATCAGGGGGCCTACTCTGTATTGCGATGCGAAAATAAATTGCGATGCGAAAGGTAATTGGAACTCTGTAGCGCTATCGCATCGCTAACAATGTCGCTTTTTTATTTTTCGCTAATGTTTTGCTTGAGTATGCATCACTGACCAAACTCAAAGAAAGAGAACAAAAGAAACAAGGCGATTACAATATCGGCAAACGATTAATTTTTGTTGAACAAATTAAAAAAAGGATTATGTAGCATTATGGAACGATTTAAATGAAGAAAGGATTGATTTAAATGAAGAAATCCTCCCAGTTCAGAAATTGAACTGGAAGAAGTGAACGTGATAAATACAGAAAACGTGGAAAATCATAGAATGGGAAATATTGCTAGTTGTATCAGAGAACAAATAAAAAATGACATGATTTCAAATAGAAATGCTTTATAAAAAAGTGGTTTCGATTTAATTGTTATTTATTTATGTATTTTAAGTCCACTAGGATTACAAATTGTTGCTTTTGTGTTTGTTTTGTTTTTTGAGTTGTCCTATATATTTTTAAATGAATATAAAGATATCAATTTATAAAATCATCAATCAATACTTACATATTTGAACAATGCGAATGCCTATTACTTGTAGCAAGAAAAATGCGAAAATGAATGCTGTTTGACATTCGCTTTCGCTTTACAGAGTGCCGGCAATGCGAAAAGGGAGAAAAATTGCGAATGGGCAAAATGTGAATGCGAAAGTCAAAATATACATGCGAATGTCAAGATACAGAGTACCGATTTTGCGTTTTCGCGTATTTTTTCTTTCGCATCGCAATACAGAGTAGGCCCCCAGCTTAGATTGTATTAAGGCGGGTCAAAAAATTAGTTTTAAAACTATTAACAACAATGTAAATTAGGAATGAATGCATAGCATAATGCGTATGTATGTAACTTAATTGATAAATGTTCATAAATATCCGATTGTATTAGGGAGGCTCGAAAATGTTAATTTAAAATATTTGAAATAATGTTCAGCGATTTTACTAAATTAAAGTAGGATTTATGTTTCGAAAATATAAAAACAAAATTGTTGTTCACGAAATACGTTATTAAAAGTACATAGATCATATCTATACACACATATGTAGGTATATATATACATATCTACATGTATAATGAAATGCTTAATAAAGATATAAATTGAATTGTACTATTCTAAAATGAATTGGTTCTAAATTTTTATTTAAAAGGATGTGAGGTGATCTAGGTCTTCGTTCAGGTATGGTTGGGTTTTGGGATTTTTTTTTTTGCTTGTTGCAAGTTACCTCTCAATGGTTGGGTAGGAGGAGAGAAGATACGCGTTTTTGTTGCTTCTGTGGTTAGGTTGGTGCATTTCCAAATTTTCTTCATGCCCGTTTGTCTGTTAATACTGGGGTTTTTTTTTTTGGGTTAAAGATTTTTTTTGGATTGTCTGGTTGAATTTTTTGTGTGCATGATTTTTTTTTGTGAAATGGGTAAAGCTTGTACATTAGTGGCAAGCAAGAACCACCCCAATCCGGCGAGCTTAGACCAGGCTAACACTAGCATGCACGCTTCGCCACGTACAAGGCCTCGTCAGAGGTGATCCGTACTTGTTGAATTATCATTTTATCCATAGTTTACATCACAATGGTCACCCTAATCAATGCATTTGATGTCAATATATTACTATAAATTATTCTTGCAGTTTCTATTGACATAACTCTTCCATATTAAAAGGTTGCGTTTTGGTTCATTTGGATTGTATGGCCAACCAAGGGTGTGCAGCTCAACAAACACACGTTCATATTTCGGATTTTCATAAGCTGCAAAAAAGCTTGCAGCTCAACAAATCCCGGAAAAGGGAAATAAAGAAAAAACAAAAACAATCGTGTGGTTAATACATATGACCTAGAGCCAGCTTAAAGGAAATTATTGAAAAATTATTTGACGCGCTCGTTAATTTTAAATATTCGGAAAACATTTAAAGTTTTAGCGATTAAATTGCGAAAAAGTGGGAGTTTAAAATTTCGAACGGTCTGCAGTTATATACCAAAAAAGTGTTAACAAAAACTGGAGGCGGCCATCATTGATAACAAACAACGAAGTTTTCATCATCAAAGGAGTTGGTAAGTATTCCAAAAGGATTATTATCTAATATTAATATATTATGGTGTCACCATAATATAGAGATTAATATGCGCTGATGCACCTATACATATATTACGGTGTACACCAAAACAAGTGAAGTGCTAAGTTCTTGACATAGTTCTGAAAGATTTTATGGTGTCACCATAAAATATATATGTACATGCGCTTGGACATAAATACATAATAGTGTATATCAAAACGAGTTCAGTGCAAGGCCCCTGACAAAGTTCAGGAAGATTTTATGATGTCATCTTAATCTTAATAATATTATAAATGCCAAAGTTTGGTTGTTTTTATGCCCAGACGTTCGTCTTTGTGACTGAATCACGCCAGAACGGTTACACGGATTTTGATGAAATTTGGGACACAGATTGACAATAGTCTACTGGCTAAAAATGTTTCGCTATACACTTGTGTGTGTGGTGGGGTCCACGTGACAAAACGACAAGCCCAACAGGCTAACGGGCTACGCCCATGTTCAAGCCATTGTTAATGGCTTGTCGTTTTGTCAGGTGGACCCCACCACACACACAAGTGTGGTGGTGTAGGTGATTGTGTTATATGAAATCTTTACCATGCGAAATATGAAACCAGTATTTATTTTAAAAATTGTATAAAAGTCAATGTAGGTTACAATTTTTAATTAAATGTCATTTGAAAGCGTTAGTGAATACACGGTCAAACTTCATATCAATATACTCCAAGTACTTGCTCTTATAAATATTCAACTAATTCAAATAATGGTTCGAACAATAAAGTCAATAAAAATGCAATGCATGGAGAAACCGAATCAAACTCCAGTGAAGAAATTTCAGCACGAGGAGAAATCCAAATCAGTGATAATGGACAACGAAAATCCTTTAACAAGCAGTTCCGAAGATGAAGTTCAAAAGATACCAATGAATCAAGAACATCAACCAATTCTAATTACAGAGGGACAGACTTTGGAAATGAATCCGCTGGAGAGTTCGGAGGAAATAGAAACGAATTGTACTCCATTGAATCTAAATCCGAGTACATCAACAGCTGGTTGCAAGAAAATGTTAATATTAGATCTTTTAGAACTACTGTGGGATCCAGTGATATTAACAAAAATATGTATAATTTTAAAGAAAGTAGCTATCGGCAGGTGCCGTGGACCTTTTCGCGGTCTTGACTCCTTCTATTTTGGAACGTTCGATCGCCAGCAGCTATATCACAGGTGAGTTTCCTAATATCTTTCCCATTTTCGACATATAATTAATTTTGCCGATTACTCAAGTGTGTAACATAGCAATATCTAGCATAACATATTTCTTTAATACAATATGGAAATACCTTGCATGGCAATACCTTGTATGGCAATAACTTGTATGTATCTTTTATGGCAATGCCTTTGTATGACATTACTTTTTCGCTGTCAAATGTATCGTACTATAGTTCTCTTTTTAACTTAAGTAATTTGATTTGTATAACTTTTTATAACAGAATGTACTAGAAATGATTTTGCCATGTGAAAAGGTATAAAAATCCAGCGCACTCATAATTCTTCATCATTTCGTTCTGCGATCGGCGGTAAAAACATCTCCAAGCTAAATGCAGAGTGTGTGGTCGGCGCTAAGCCCGCCGAACTCTGTGTTAAAGTAAAGTAGATGTACTTGAGTAAACTACGTTGTAGTGTGGATAGCGATGGCTAGCCGCTGCAAAGTGGTTGGCCATGACCAAACATCGCTGAACGAAATTTCCAACTACGTTTCATCTAGTTCATCTTACGTTCACCAAATTAAATTGTTTTACCTTTTAAAATTTAAACGAATAAAAGTTTTCTTAAATATCAAAAACTTCAAGTTTCTATAAAACATTAAACGGAGTAACCGATACTCTACAAATTGGCGCCCAACTCATCTGGCTCGAATAATTCTTTTTCAAAATTCTACCACGGCGAAGTCCTCGGCTGAACAAAATGGTGACTCTTTCCAAGGAACAGTTCGAAGAATTCATGAATTCAGTAAGCAGCAGCAATAATCGTGGGGGTACGCTGAGCACATGCAAAGCTCGTTACAATGGAGAGCGTAATCCTGCAAAGGTGGAAGAATTTATAGCAGCGATTTCAGCCTTTAAGATGGTGGAAAAAATCAATGACGCCGACGCAGTAAATGGTATGCCGATGTTGCTCGAAGGAGACGCAGCGGAATGGTGGCGTGGTGTGAAAGAGCAAATATAAACTTTTGCTGACGTAGTTCGCATGCTTCGCGAAAGTTTTTCACCCGCAAAGCCGCCATGGAGAATATATTGCGATATATTTGAAATCAGGCAACAAAAAAGTGAACCGACGGACACATTCATTCGTAAAAAGCGAGCACTATTTGCCCAATTACCAAAAAGTCCAGCCGAAGCTGACCAAATTGATATGGTGTTCGGTTATTTACATGCAAGCATTCGTGAAAAAGTAAGCCGTCATAAGATCACGACATCCGAGCAACTTCTCAAAGATGCACGAGAAGTTGAGTTATCACTAATGGAACGTGAAAGTGCTAAAAAGCCACAAGAGCAAGTACCCCGATGTACATATTGTAGCAAAAAGGGACATTTACGCGAAAACTGTTTTAAAAAACAGAAAGCGGAAAACATTGATACAAATGCAGCTAAAGTCGAATAAGAAGGTTCTAGGTATGATGAAGGATGAATGTATTGGGAAGTTAATAAAAGAGTTTATAGGTTTAAGAGCAAAAATGTATTCATTTAAAATTGATAACGATATAAATGAAACTAAAAAATTAAAGGAATAAAAAAGTGTGTAACTTCTACATTGAGTTATTTTAGAAAATGTCTGTTGGAAAATAAATTGTATAATGCATCAATGTATACATTTAGATTTAAATTACATACGGTTTATACACAAAATATTTATAAAGTAGCTCTAAGCAATATGGATGATAAGCGAATTGTACGAGAAAATCATATTGATACTTATGCTTATGGCCATTTCGAAACCTACAGTAAAGACTGTAATACATTTAAGAAAAACATTAATAAACAATTTATATTGTATTACATATGAATTCTTTACCATACGAAATTTGAAATACAATCATATCAAGTTTAGGGCGTAGTCAATAATCTAAACAAAACTGGAAAAATATGCAAAATTTAAACAATAAATCGTATATAAAGATACGTGCATTTGTAATTTTAAATTAAATGTCCAACACATCTGCGTCATTCGTTAAAAGAGGCTTACTTTGTTTTAGAAATAATAATGAAATATTGATTGATAAAATATCATTACTATTCGGCAAGTCGCTGAACACCGTCCGTGGGAGCGTCGATGGACCTGACCAAGACAGAACAGGGACAGGGCAAGGTGGACAAGGAAGAGAGCGGGTCAACATGCGCTTTGACGTCTTCGAATCTGTCGAGCTGGTTCCTGTCACCTCCGTCAGTCGTGGGAGACAAGGTAACTCCATTGACGAACTACCTGAGAGGAATAGACAAGGCCAGCCTAGGTGGATGCAAATCCCAGTCCTATACCACCTGGGCGTCATTGCCACACTCATATGTGGCTTCATTCTACTCCGTGTATTCGGGAGGGACAGGAGTGAGGTCCCAAACAGAACCAACAGGGCACGAGGTATTCCGCAAGCTAAAAGACTCGGAAATAAAGGCTCTAAGAATGACAGAACGAAAAGCGTACGAGCGAGGGAGCCGCGTGATGATACTAGGGCAAAAAAGCCTTCTCTCAATAAAACAGGCGAAAGACAAAAAAATACTAACGAGTGGAAGTACAGCATCTAAAGCCGAATTCTCCCCCGAGTATAGGGTTTCATTTATGCTGGAGATAATAGAATGGTTATGTAGTACCGAACGCACCGGGATGGCAGCGGCATCCGTAGGCACTCTGATAGTGACAAACGCGCGGTTAAAGGACATACACACCCGGATGATAGAAGCCTTCCCAGACCTAAAGTCCAAATACCCGACTATGACTGCTTTTGCAAGGGCCATAGTGGCCGGCACACTACCCTCGACGAAGCAAGAGCGGACGTGCAAAATGCCCTGACCGAAGGCGAAACCTCAAGTACGACTTCTAGCTCGGACCAGAGTGCATCTGGGAAGGCGTACACAATGCCAGTGAGATGCGTTGACGTCTCATCCAATCCAACTGACTTGGAATCTGACCCGTCATCGTCGTACTCCGCAATGTTGTTGCAGTTCAAGGCGAGACTCACAGACACAACACAAGTGGGGACCCTGGGTTCATTGGTCCACGGCACAAACATACGAGACGGGCCTGCCGTGTTATCTTTAGCTAAAGGGAGTCTGCTAAGCGGTAGCACACTAATCGAGGCGGCGGCCCCAATGCGGCTGGCTTGTATGGCGGCAAGTGTCGACACATCCGTCGCAGAGTCTGACTGCACCATGATGCGATTCATCCGTGGGCTGAGGGACCCAGAGTACCATAAAACGTACATAAAGCTAGTGTCGCCGGGTAACACGGAAATAATTGCCATGGCATTGGACACATACGTGGCATTTCTGTCCCGCGAAGCAACCGCAAATGTACCTGCCGGATTCGAGGCAACAAAGGCGGACATGACCTGGACAGCGGTGCCAATCAGGTCCGAGCTAGTGGGAAAGGGGGGTTTGGTGCCATATATCGCGAGTTTTTTGGACAGTTCGTACTGGTCTGGGAGCGTCAACCACATCTACTCCGCCTTCCAAACATACACATCCAGCTCTTTCAAAGACACAGAGAAAACATTAGTGTGAATACAAAGCGCGGGTTTAGGCCCTATAAATATGGGTGTTTTAATTTTAAACGGTTTCACCCCCCACAATATTTGCAGGTCAGAAAATATTTCTGAACAAACATTTTGGCGCCCAACGTAGAGCCTGTGATTGGCTTTGGAATTAAATCCCGTGAAGCTTCGGTCCCTTCATTGCATGCAAATGCGGACATCGGCTGGATTTACAACGTATGTAGTACATAACATTCCTGGTACGTACTCCATCGACGCCGCTATTTTGTTTGCTATTGCCGCAAGTCATCAAGTCATCGCTATAGGAGCGCTGTCGTTGATACATATTACGCCACAGGGGCGTTGTTGTTGTTAGCGGTAAGTTAGTATCGCACCACTTTTCTAAATCATTGCCGATAACGGTGGTTGCAATCACGCCACCATATGCTAAGCAGCTTTATATATTCTATATATCGTCGTACAAACATTTGTACCTACATAAGTACTTCCTCGCTTCGAATATTCTCATCATCGGCATCTTATTTTTAATAATCTTGGCCATCGCCTAAATCAACTTGCCTGCCTTTAATACCTGTACAGGGGTATAAAAATATTGCAGTGCCTTACATACATACTGACATTTATACGTTGTTAGCCCTTCTACACAACAACGTATACATTTTTCGGATTTTATTTTGGATTTATTAAATAAAATAAGTCATTAAACATTTGTTCTTGATACCACAAAAATGGGGAATCTCGAAGCTCTCAAGCAGCAACGCACTAATCTCCGTCGGAATATATCGCGTATTCGTAGTACAGTTGATACTAAACTTTCAATCTCGCCAGCTGAATTGAATTGTCGCTTAGCGATTTTGGAAGCGTATTTTAAGCAGCTAATGACAGTCCAAACAGAAATTGAAAACTTAGATCCAGACGAAGCGCAGCGCGACACCAGAAGCGAGATTTAAGACACGTATATCGCTATTAAGGTTTGTATCAAGGATCAATTGGGGGCTGAGGGTCACAACTCAACCATTGCTGACACTTCGACATGTGTCTCTCATTCCACTTCAATGAAGCTACCCCGGCTATCATTACCAACATTCGATGGCAAGTATTCAGAATACAAAAACTTCATAACGTCGTTTAAGACAGTCGTTGACAATCAGCCTAGTTTATCGGCCATCGAAAAGTTTAACCAACTGATTAATTGCTTAAAGGGAGCGGCCTTAGAAACTGTAAAGGCATTTCAAATCTCGTCTGAAAATTATCCGAAGGCGCTTGAACGTCTCAAGGATCGCTATGACAACCCTACTCTTGTCTTTTTGGACAACATAAATTCACTTTTTAACTTGCCAAACGTTTCCAAATCTAATGCGCAACATTTGCGGAGTCTCATAGACAACGCTTCCGCCCTATATAATTCATTACTGTCACTTGGTTCTGAGTCACAAATTGCTCAGGCAATGCTCATATCGATTGTTATGGACAAGGTCGATCAGGACACGAAGAAGAAATGGAATGAGTTTTTAGACTTTCGAGATCTCCCGACATGGGTATCATGCGTTGGGGTGGTGGAACGGCGTTGCCAATATTTAGAATCTATAGGTAAGGCCGGTGTAGATATGCATTCGAGTCAACCAGCGGTGAGTAAACCACGCAACCAAAAACCACAACGACAAGGGTTGACCTTCAACTGCACATCCCAAGCCTGCCTTGTCTGCTCAAATACGGAACACAGAATCTTCAAATGTCCACAATTTATTGCAACTACATTAAATCAACGCTATGATACAGCAAAAAGATTGAGCCTTTGTATTAATTGTCTTGGTAAAGGTCATCAGTCTGCGAAATGTCCATCAGTGAAAAGATGCCGAACGTGCTCTCGTCCACATCACACGCTGTTGCATCGCGATGTTAGTAACACTACTTCATTGCCTGCACAAGTGGCATCTCAACCCATAACGACTGTACAGCAGAGTTCAGATGCAGTAGTACACACACATACAGACTCTTGTTTGAATCGAATCATATTAGCTACAGCTTTGATTCTGGTTAAAGATGCAACCGGTCGTTATAAAATTGGACGCGCATTACTAGATTCCTGCTCGCAGGTAAACTTTGTATCTGACGAGTTCGCACAAACACTTCGTTTGCCCCGTAAGAGAAGCAACTTGGAAATTCGCAGCATTGGAGATTCGCAAACACAAGTTAAGCATCGTACGGCCACAACAATAAAATCACGCTTCACAGAACTGGAGTTACCTCTTGAATTTTGTGTTACATCCCATATTGCCTACCACCCCGAGTCAGAAATCGACATTTCATCATGGGATCTGCCCAAAGATGCGCAGTTGGCTGATGAAGGGTTTAACAAGTCGCGACGCATTGACTTGCTCCTTGGCACTGAAGCCATTTTCGAGATTCTATCGGTTGGACAGGTGAAACTTGGTCCAAACTTGCCTGTTTTGCAAAAGACCCTTTTGGGATGGGTGGTTTCCGGTCGTTGGATACTAAACCCACAACCAACCATAGCTACGCACTATCCCTGGACAACTCCATAAACCAAAACGTCGAGCGACTGTGGCGCATCGAGGATGTTAGCAGACCTGATGATACTTACACTCCTGAACAGCGCAGATGTGAGTTCTTTAAAAACACCATTCGTCGAGAAAGTGATGGCAGAATCGTGGTTCGTCTTCCATTCAAGGATGATCCCAGCTCGCTAGGTCATTCATATGAAACTGCGGGCAGACGCTTTGAAGCTCTTGAACGTCGCTTAATCCGTACACCAGATGTTAAGCAACAATATACAGATCTTATGTTAGAGTTCGAACGTTTGGGACACATGAGCTTGGTGAGTACTCCGAATCTAAATATCCCGCATTACTATATTCCCCACCACTGTGTACTTAAGCCGAACAGTACGTCAACTAAGCTACGGGTCGTCTTTGATGCCTCCTGTTAGACTACGTCACAAAGGTCACTAAACGACTTGTTGATGGTCGGACCAACGATACAGCCCGACCTATACACACTTCTCTTACGTTTTAGGTTGTATCGCTATGTAATTACTGCCGATATCGTAAAAATGTTCAGACAGGTTCTCGTGGATGAGGAGGATCGCAAGTTCCAATATATAATCTGGTGAAATAGTTCGAATGAATCGCTTTCCAAATATACACTCAATACAGTCACTTACGGTACCGCCACCGCTCCATATCTTGCCATACGCAGCATGACGTATTTGGCAGACACCTATGCGGACAAGTTTAAAATTGGTGCTGCCGCCATAAAATCGTCGTTTTATGTAGATGATTTTATATGTGGAGCAAACACTATTGAGACTCTTCGCGCAATCAAAACAGAAGTTACCGAAGTACTTCGTCGTGGCAGATTTGAACTTGCAAAATGGCATTCAAACTACAGTGAATTTGTCAATGATTGCACTATCAAGGAGCTGAATCTGGACAACACTATAACTAGTACTTTGGGTTTAAGATGGAATCAACAAGAAGACGTGTTTATGTTCTCACTGGTGCCAAAGCAGTCATTCAACGTTATCTCTAAACGCTCAATACTGTCAGTGGCTTCATCACTATTCGATCCATTGGGATTAGTGTCACCTATCATAATAGTGGCAAAAATTATTTTACAAGAACTGTGGCTACTTAGGCTGCAGTGGGATGAATCAGTCCCACACAATGTCCACACTGCATGGACATCGTTTCTCTTATCGCTTTCGTCGTTGGAGTCGCTTACAATACCACGATTTTGTCTACAACCACACTCTGAGAGTCTTCAGTTGCACGGTTTCTGCGATGCATCAATCAGAGCCTATGGATGTTGCATCTACGCCCGTGTGATTCGCCCTAATGGCGAAGTTGAGGTGAAGCTTGTTACGTCGAAATCACGTGTTGCACCAACGCGAAAGCTATCGCTTCCAAAATTGGAATTGTGTGGCGCCCATTTGTTGGCGCAACTTTTCGCCAGGATTAAGACGAACTTTGATGAAAGTAAGTATTTAACATTCTTGTGGTGTGACTCCCAAATCGTGCTATATTGGATTCAGCAACACTCCGCCACACTGTCCACGTTCGTTGGTAATCGAATATCTGAAATACAGGAGCATACCTCCAACTGCCATTGGAAATATGTTCCATCCCATTTTAACCCCGCCGATCTAATATCAAGAGGTTGTACTGTGGATAATCTTAAGAAGTCGATATGGTTCTATGGCCCTGCCTATTTAATGCAAAACCAAGACGAGTGGCCAACGCACAAGCTGGGGGACATTGATCAAAACATCGTTGACTCGGAAAGGCGCAAATCGGTCTTCGTTGTCACTAACATTTCAAACCATCTACTCGAAGTTATCTACAACACCAGTTCGCATAACTATTGTTTGCGCATTGTAGCCTGGATGCTTCGGTTTTACTATACCAGCAGAAAACTGCGTACTTTTGACACACCTTATCCGTCGCCACAAGAATTACTACGTGCAATGCATTGTATTATTTGGAACTTGCAGACCAAATATTTCTCCACTGAGATACAAGAACTCCGCAAAGGAAGAGAGGTCAGTAGTCAACTTAAGTTTTTAAATCCCTTCTTGCAGGAGACTGATGGCTTTGCACTGCTTAAGGTTGGAGGCCGCTTGGAGTTGGCAAACGTTGAATACACCCAGAAACATCCGATATTACTTCCAGGTAAAGACGACTTTGTCCGGCGATATGTTGAATTTGTTCACTATCAAAACTATCATGCCGGCCCAAAGGCCCTAGTTGGCCTAATACGCCTTCGATTCTGGATTGTTAATGCACGAGAAGTAGCACGCCGCGTCGTTCGCTCATGTGTACACTGTGTTCGCTATCGACCAACCCTGGAAAGGCAAATAATGGGTAACCTACCCGTAGAACGACTAACGCCATCGAGACCATTTTCGAGATGTGGTGTGGACTTTTGCGGTCCGGTAAACACGTACCTGTGTATAAGAGGAAAGGTTCCCTACAAGACCTACATCGCCATTTTTATATGTTTTGCCACGAAGGCCTTGCATGTTGAAGTGGTATCTGATTTGTCGACTGATGCATTCATCGCGGCATTGAAGCGCTTGGTGGCCAGGCGCGGTCTTCCCTCTGACATATTTTGCGATAACGCAACCAACTTCACAGGTGCCAGCAACAAATTGGAGGCACACAAGAACTTTTTATTCAAGGACGAAACAATTCAATCGATCAACAAATTTTGTCTAAATGAATTCATCAACTTTCATTTTATTCCTCCCAGGGCCCCCCATTTCGGCGGATTGTGGGAGTCAGCTGTAAAAAGCGTCAAAGGGTTACTCAACCGAACTTTAATGAACACACGGCTCACATACGAAGAGCTAACCACTGTTGCAGCAGAAGTAGAAGCGATTTTAAACTCCCGCCCTTTGTCTCCGCTTTCTTCGGATCCGAATGACTTGGATGCACCCACACCAGGCCATTTTCTCATCGGTGGTGCTATGCGCGCATTGCCAGAAAATCCAGTTATAGAGTTGGATCATTCGGAACACTGGCGACAAGTAAGCTCAATCAAACAACATCTGTGGCGTCGCTGGTCTCAAGAATATATCAACGAGCTTCAGGTGCGTAATACCTGGAACAAGCCATCAAGAAACCTAACCGTAGGGCAAATGGTTATCGTGCATGATGATAACACGCCCCCTCAATGTTGGGTGTTGGGTCGTATTGAATCAGTGGTGGCTGGTAAGGATGGTCGTGTGCGGGTTGCCGACGTTCGTACTACAAGGGGAATAATTCGCCGCCCTATACATAAATTAGCTTTGTTGCCAGTCTCTTGAAAGTTGGCAAATACTTTCAACGGGGCCGGGATGTTGGGTCAGGCATATACATAAATATAAACCTTCATCGTGTCACAGAAGATGTAATGTTGGGTCATTGATCATATTGAACTTGATGCTGGGTTGCATCTATTACATACATATACGTATATATACACAACTGTATTTACTCATATTTAAAATATCATAACTTTGGAGTTCTTTAAATTGTAAGCATTAAGTAACTGAATTACTCTTATACACACATGTATGTATGTATCATTACAGCTAGAACCATTCTCTCTATTGTTATATTTCATATTATGCTTTGTGCTATATTTGTCATAGCTTCATGAATTTAATTGCTTGACTAATAAACCTGTTCGAAGTACGACAGCAGACATCACGGGTGTTTTAATTTTAAACGGTTTCACCCCCCCACAATATTTGCAGGTCAGAAAATATTTCTGAACAAACAAGACTCTTTAAAAACGCTCGGGTGAAGTCTAGGAATCATTAGAAATATGAGGGCACATTTAAAAATTTGCGGCCTTTTAAAAATGTTTGGGGTCCCACTACCCCTCGATTACATTTTAATAACTTTTACACATTACAACTTTACGTACATTGACCTTCACCAATATTACAAACTCAACGGGTCAAATAAGTCGAGGGCTTAGCTTACAAAGTGAGCAGTGGCAGTGGTTGTTTGTAACTCTTCATTCACTTCAACGCACCTGCTGCCTTATTAACATGCTTTGATAATTAGCTTCACCTTATTTGTAGTCCCGTCGGGGCTATTCCGGGAACATTTGGAGACCCTTCCGGGTGCATTTCTGGATGGTTTTCGGGATCCGTTAGCGATACCGTCGCGGTTATTTCGTGGCTTTCGATCATTTGGGGAGGGTCCCCATCAGGTTATCAGCTCATTTAGTTATTTTTTACTCTATTACAAAAATAAAATACATTAGACAGACAAATTCTGTTTCGATTATTCTGTGGTGAACTCCTTTTTGATTTACAAAGAATTTCAGTCCTCTTCACGCTCGGATCTAAGCAAGCTGAATTTGAAAGAGTTTCGACGAAGTGTATACCAGGGTCTACTGGCGCCAGCGTATGTCAGAGACAAACCATTTGACAGCAACCGCAGTTCCTCTGCCTCTTCTCCTGGACCTGCAATTATAAAACGTCACAAACCTTGCGTCCCTCAGGAAATTCGTTTAGAAAGCAGTCGCCATCAACCAGAGAGGAGCACTTCAAGAAGATGCTGCAAATGTAGCACGAAAATATCCCCAGTGCGTACGATTTGGCAGTGTAATACTTGTCTTTACAAGCCGCTTTGCTAACGCAAAGGTAAAAATTGTTTTTCAGATTTTCATCGAAAATAAATACTGCGACAGTTCTTCCAGCGGAAAAGTTAATTTTAATTTTAAAACTAATAAATAATACACATAATCAGTACAGTTTTATTTCTATTGATAGTCATGGTGGTCAGTGGTACTAACCACCTCATTCCTCAAAAGCCTTAATACCTAGATTTATTTTCTCCTAATTTCTGTGTTATTTTTGTTGTAAATGATGCTAAAATAAAACACAAATGTTCAATATAGTCTTAATCTAACATGATAAGCAGGCTAACGTGAATAGCCCATATGTTTCATTTTCTTTTGCTATTATTTAACTCGAGCTCTAAAAAAGGGAAGATCAAGTTTTTAAAAATTGTGTTGAATCAATAACTAATTTTGGCTTTAAATTTTATTTCAGCAATGAAAATATTCACCTCAGCACTAGTGTCTAGCGTTAACCCGAGCTCTTAAAAAGGAAGATTCAGACTTAGACAATTTTGTTGAATTGATTTCTAATTTAGACTTTTATTTTCTTAGGAATCAGGATCCAACCATAGCTTCAGTAAGCAGAATTTTAGAAAAGGCAAATAAAGCCTGTCTCTGAAAGTTATATTTAATCTATTACTAATTTTGACTTTTATTTATTTAGGAATCAGGATCCAACCATAGCTTCAGTAAGCAGAATTTTGGAAAAGGTAAATAAAGCCTGTCTCTGAAAGTTATATTGAATCTATAACTAATTTTGACTTTTATTTTTTCTATTTTTCCAGTAGCAAACATATCTTTGGGACCATAAGGATCATCATGACAACCACTTACGCTGATATGGATCTGCTGGCAACGGTGAAAATATTTTTTTTTTTTTGCATATTATTTTAACTTATAAAGCTAAAATTAATGTTAAGAAACTTTGTAAAGTTGTAACGAAAGTGAATATTTTTCACTCACTGTAAACGAGTAATTAATGCTAATATATATCAAAAGAAAAGTAATTTGATTGCTTTTCTTTCAATACTACTATCGTTTCGATTTTTTAAAATAAGAGATACATGTATTGTGATGTACATACATAAATACATGTACAAGCATTGGAACATGCGCGGTCGACACCAATAAGCGCAATAGAAGTCGATCGGCCAATAAAATGGCCATTGAAGTAGGCTAATGAAACTGCGACGCAAGCAACATTTTGAAGACAACACGCTGCGCTGCCAAATGCAATCTACTGACTCAGCAAACTGAGGCAGAAACTCCACCAGCAGAGACTTTAGACTGGCAGCGCAGTAGCAGCACGCAGCAGCAGCGCAGAAGAAGAAGCAGCAGCGATTACGGTGATACCCTGGATGAAGCCAATCTCTTTGTCGTATCTTGTTGCCTAAGCCCCAAAAGTGTTCATTTAGCACCAACCGATCTTGCTCACTAAGCTTTTCACAACACTTGTTTCCACACTTTTTACCTACGCAGGGATTTGGTTTAACTTCATATAGCTTTCGTTTTTTACCCCGAAGTCTTTTAGGAAGTTTTCGTTTCTTTTTGTACCCTCTTGTTCCAACGCATATCTCGTTTTCTAATTCCCCAGAATATGTCTTTTCAGACTCAGTATCGCTATATGGCACCAGTGAGTTATTCTTGATCGTTCATTGGTATAAAAACACAGTTTTGTTATTTTATTTTAAAGATAATATAAAATAATTAATCACCTTATTTTGTAAAAGCTCCATATTAAAATAATAAAACAATTTTATTGGATTTCACGAACTTAAGCAGAAATGATTTGTATCAAACTAAAATATATATTTTCGTTTTCAGCCATATTTTTTTCTTTTTGCAAAATGGTTGCATAAATAATGCATATACAGTATAATTGCAACAAGTGCTTTTGCGAACAATATAAATATACACGACAAAAGTGAAAATAAACATTACTCGTAAGATACCACAGAGAAGCACTTTTGAGGTAAGTACCAATTTGCGGTCACAAAAAAGTAAACAAACCTCAAAATTCATTTACACTAAAATTTCTTTTTGATTTAGCTTGATAGCGGTCTATTATAAAAATTTGTGAGATGATTCAAATCATGCAAAACTATCGGTTTTCAGCAAATCTGTAATATCTGTATTTTTGTTGGTTACACTTAAATTGCGGGAAGGGCACGATTTTATGACAAAACGCCCTTTAGAACAATTTTAAATGAATTTTTATATTACTAAAAAATTTTATATTAAGAAAATGACTGGGAATACCTCACAACAGGAAGAGACAAAAATTACTGAAGATACACTAAAAATGTTATTAGGAGGAGATACTACAAATGCAAAAGTAAAATACAGTGGAGATGCAAACATACAACGAACACCAGTAATAGTACTAAGCAACAACGATAGTCTTCCCAAATGAAGCTGGAGATTTTTGGGTATTTTGGATTTTTTTTAGGTATTTTAGGAGTTTTGGGTATTTTGGTAAACATTTTGGGTATTTTTTTAGGCATGACATTTTTCCAATATGGCATCCCTGGAAAAATACAATCCTGTAAATTTTCAGTTAGAGAGGAGCAATTATGCATTTTTCTTTATGGCATTTTGGTATAAGTGTGAGAAGGATGCGCGATCGACTCGTTGAAGGGGAAAGTGGATAAAATCCGCACACTGCCTAAACAAAATTATCCATTTTTTAGCCACTTTTTTACGTGTGCATTATCCAGTTTTTTACGCAGTTTTGGTTGGCAGGGATATATCAAATAAATATTCATACATATGTATTGTATTATATAACTTCATCTCTGCCTCTTCACGAAAATTCGATTCATTTAAATTCTAACAAGTGCGAGGAAAAATAAATTTTGAACACGTCTTAATGAAACGAATAAAATATAAGTATATAACAAATAAATCTTCATACATACGTATCTATTAATTTAAAAGGAAAGTATCACGTTCATTAAATATTTTTGTATAACAAAATCCAAATCATTGCTTGCCTCATTTCTTAAAAATAAGGTTTTAGATTTTTGGTTTACTGGTGTTGAACTTTTAGACTTTAAAATCAAAAGTTGCAAGCAAGAGATGAGAAATACTAAAATCTAATGCTCAAGTCCAGATTAAATGAATCTATCGCCTGTCATCTCGTTTTTAACTGCAATTACCACAGGCACACAAAACGATGACGAGTAAAATCTTTATAAAAATTAACGATGATAATGACTAATTAAGTTCGGTATTGTATTCTTCAATAAACCGCTACTTTGGCAACAATTAAAATCTTGTCGAATTTGCTCTATGTATATTATAAGACTGAAGTTTGGTGTTTCGTTAGGAACGTTATTTTAAGCCGATTTTATGTTAAATATATAATAGTAGCATTGTATGGTAAGCATACAATATCCGTCTTTTTACATGTATTGTGACAAAACGATCATCTCTAGCAGGCTGATCTTTCATTTATCGTTTGCTACTTCTTATTGGTTCAGTGCCAAATTTAGTAGTGTCGTGAATAAGCAAGGAAAATGGCGCAAACTGCGGTATTTAAAATAGGCATGTAATTATAATTATATTTCAATATGTACGTCCATTTTATTTAACAGAAATAAATTATGTTAAATGTCCAATAGTTTGCCAGGATAACCGGCACTATTTTATTTCATCGCTTTTCATACCACGGCACTACATGTACATATATACATCTACATTAGCGACAAAAAAAAACAGGCGAATCGACAATTAAACATAGTTGTAGTAGTGTATGGAAAAGTAAGGAAGACACAAACATTTTCGGTCACACCAAAATTGAAAATGGAGACATACACTTTTCAGTATTAACCCTTCACGGCGCCGTGTTGCAGTTCTGCATCATAATTTTCAATTCGCTTTATTTTCCTTCATGTGGTTATAATTGCAGTCACTTACATATATTGCGCATCTGCAACGTTTTTCTTTGGAATTACTTCAGTTGTTAATTCCAAAGAAATTGCAAAATTTCGCATTAAACTGCAGTTGTCTGAGAGATTTTGGTCAGTGTGACCTGTACTTTGTTGCTAGTCAGTGCGAAAAGTGAATAAAGTTGAAGAAAGTATATTGGTTTTAAAGGTAAGCGCGAGTTATGTGGAATGCCCCCTATACCGAAGAAAAAGGGAAAACAAGTACATATATTTTTAAGATATACTTGTTCACCCAAAATAAGAACCCAGTTCTTTTAAGTAGTGCTTACTCAGCATTCCACATCAGGCCACCCACACAATAAGTAAAGCAAATAAGATACTTTGTTGCAACCAGCAAGACTGGGCTTTGTGAATGGTTCCACTTTGGAAGCATACAAATGTACAAACATACATACATTAATATAAACCAATTCAGTTGATGCCTCTGCCTATGTTGTTCTACAGAGGCATACAGTTATACAAACTGAAATACTTCTTGGTGTCAACATTCGGGAATGCAAAACATTCGGGAATGCAAAACATTCCTGAATGAAATGGGATAGCCGAATAAGTATAATAAATAATAATGATGACTGCAACTATGTTGCAGCCAAAGTACATATGTGGGAGTATGTGAATTCTTGAGTGAGCTTAGTAAATAAGTAATTACATATGTATGTGCATAGGAAAGATGCCTTATGAGGTCGAAATCAAAACTGATGCCATTGATCCACTCGCAGAATCCACCATTACATATTTGCGTAATAGGCGAGTCGAAGTAGTTGATGAAGATCACGGTACCGTGTGATTAAGCTCCAGGTACGCGCAAAACCCGAAATATGTCGACGGAAAACTCCATTCATTGACACATCTGTATCTAACCCCTTTATCATTTGGTCAAGGCATTCAAGAACGTCGCTGTTTATCTAGACCAGATCGGAACGACAATCATTGATGAACAACTATTCGTGCCAAAGTTATCATCGATGGATGTACCAGAGGGATACGTAGAATCAGGTATCTCTGAGAGAGGAAGGATGCTATATGTTCCCCGACCACCAGCGGGTACAACGTTAGATGGAAATTACGTTTACGGATTAGCTCCTAATCAAAGAGCGTTTGGCATCGCTCCAATTGTACTTGATACTCCCATAGATCGTTATTCAAATTTGATGTTGAGAGCTGGTCGCAAAGTTGGATCGAGCATTACAGAAGTGGATTTATAATCGCCTGGCACTCCGACAAAGTTAGTGGGATGCTTCGTCGAAAGTGATGGGTACGAAGGTTATTGCAACAAGAAGGTGACAGGTTAGAGTCTAATACTTGGGACAGCGTTTAAATTTGGACTCGACAGTCGGAATATATGGCATGGTCGACGTTAGCTAATGTCTTTATGCATGTAGATACAGCTGGATTCTATACAAAATTGCTTGCAGTCAACGATGAGAAGGAATTTGATTGTAAATATTTTTTTTTTTTAACACGTTCACTGCCAAGGCCATTTTCAGAAAACTGGCCAAAAAGACATTTTGATTTTTTCACATTATATTACTAAAAACTCTATTTCTAGATCATTGGTATCATCAAAAATCAAAAATGATGTTTTTTAAAGGAGAAAAAGAACCTACGAGTTATCTCGTAGTTGGCGTCTGGGAAAAAAATCGCTCTCGTAGTACGTGGGTCCTTTTTTCCTAAAAAAACATCATTTTTGCTTTCTATAGTATTTTGTTTTATAGTTATTATTATTTATTATAATTATCATAATTTTATTATTATTTTATTTCTTTTTAGATTTATAAACATTCTTTAAAATTACTGTTATAATTATCAAGAACCCAATATGGATAGGAAAAGGTCACTGAATCAAAGTGAAATTGAGTACAACGCAAATCTAAGTGATTCAGAAGATGATTTCAGCGATGGTAGTAACGACATTTATGAGCCTTCTGAGAATACAAGTGATAGTGAAGATGAAGTCATCTCCGAACCTGAAGACGTCTCCGAATCTGATAATAATGACGATGATTTTCAAGCAACAACGACAAATGAGAATGATGATTTGTGGACAGAAGTTCAACACAATCCTGAATTATTTCTTTTCGAAGAAAATGTTGGGTGTGAAATTAGATACATCAAATTTTACAGTACAAACGCTGGTGGATTTATTTTTTTCGGATGAGTTTCTTGCATTACTGGTAGAACAAACTAATTTATATGCTGCGCAAGAAATTGCAACATTGGAAAATGGGAATCAAAATGCTATAAAAAATCTAAAAGGATATCAAATTTGCAAGACGTAAGTGCTACAGAGATGAATGTTTTTATTGCACTTCTATTGCAAATGGGACCTTGTACTTTTCCAACAATAGAACATTACTGGAACACAAACAAGCTATATAATGTAAACTTTTGGCGCACACATATGAGCCGCAATCGATTCCAGTTGATAATTCGTTTTCATTTGGTTGATAACTCACAACCATCTACCGACAGATTATACAAGGTGAGACCAATCTTAAATCATTTCAACGATGTTATGCGTGAAAACTATGTACCAAGTAAAAATATTTGTATTGACGAATCCATGATGCTATGGCGGGGAAGATTGCTTTTCCGCCAATACATAAAAAATAAAAAACACAAATATGGTGTCAAACTATATGAACTATGTGAGTCCGACGGTCTTGTAATAAAAATAAAAATTTACAGCGGAAAATCTGAGGAAACTACCCATAATGTAGGTCACACTGCTGACGTTGTTTTACATTTACTTGAGGACTATCTCGATAAAGGCTACGCGCTTTACATGGATAATTTTTATAATTCAGTTAGTCTTACAAAACTGTTATATACACGAAAAACTTATGTGTGTGGAACCCTACGAAGTAACAGAAAAGGAAACCCCAAAAATGTGGTAAATCGTAAACTAAAAAGAGGGGAGTGTTTTTGGCAGACAAATGGTCCTGTTACTGTATGCAAATGGAAAGACAAACGAGAAGTCCTTTCCATTTCAAACATGCACGCTATTGAAATGGTAGAGGTGCCCAATCGCAATGCAAGAATTTCTATGAAACCGAATATAATTCGAGATTACAATAATGGAATGTCTGGCATTGACCGATCAGATCAAATGATTTCGTACTACTCATCTCTAAGAAAGACTATTAGATGGCACAAAAAGGTTTCACTTCATATTATAAAGATATATGTATATACAAAATGCTCACAGAATTTACCAAAAAGTAACTTCATCTAAAATAAAACTCATAAAGTTCAGAGAAGAATTCGTCTTGCCGTTGATTGGAGATTTTCAACAAGTTTAAAAAAAAAATAGATCGAAAGAGCTCCATTATTCAGAGTGTTTACCACCAACGGAAAAAAAACAGCGTCCGACAAAGCCATGTCGTGTATGTACCCAAGAAAAAAAAACGCCGAGAAACGCGTTACTTCTGTCCAGCCTGTCCAGAGAAGCCAGCCCTTTGTGTGGAAAACAAACACAAACAATAATATATTACTTTCTTTCTTGTATTTGAGCTAATTTTTCCATTATATTGAACGAATTTTTGCATTATATTGAATGAATTTTTCCATAAATTTTTTTTTTTAATAAAAAAAAAGATCACGGAAGCCAAACCCAAATTTTTTTTCTTTTCCCAGAAGCAATTTATCGATACTAACACTATTATAATACGGTTTTACTCGTAGCTACACAAAAAGTGGTAGTTTTAGGTAGTACGAGATAACTCGTAGTTGGCTTCCTGGAAGGGAAATCATACTACGAGTTATCTCGTAGTTGGCAGTCAACGTGCTAAACTGTTATCGCCAACGTTTGTAGCGGACAGTTTTGGGTCGAACAGGGTATACATACATATGAAAATTTTTTAGTAGATCATGAAAAAAAACTTAAAAAATCTAAAGTCGAAAAAAAGTAAAAAAAAAAAAATGAAATTTCGCAGGCTCGAAAATTATTTTTTTGGGTATGCGTAGTGGAACTTTTTTCCTGAGCCCAAATCCTATCGAAAAATCGATGGCGCGATATCGGTTAACATTCGTCCATACAAATCAACCCACCCTAATATACATACATATATGTTTTAGCGATATTAATTTACTTCTGCTGGAATAATTTTTTGATACTTAACTTAAGTTTGATTTTCAACGGTGACGGGTCGTATGAAATAATAAGTTAAATAAAAATTACTGTGGCGGCTACTTTATTTTATATGGAAACTTTCTGAATAATTTTACATCTGACCCACCCCAAATTCGTTTTGGAAGAGGCGAGCCTGCGAATGATACTTAAAAATTGTGTACTGTTAGCCTATTGGATCGAAAGAACTATGAAGTTTTCTATAAATACTATAAGTTACTTTACTAATAAACGGTGATAGTGATTAATTAAGTCGAGAATTCGATTATTTTTAAAACATCTACTTCACTTCACTAGCAGCAAAACGTCCTGCTTCAGTTGCTATTTGGTATATCTACTCAATACTGTAATGTCCACATCGAAAACTGTTATTTATGCACTGCGACGGTGATTCCATGCAGGGACTGAGATCTAAGCAGAATAGTCATATAATATTGATCAATTTTAGCTTCATGACTTGGTTAAAGCATCGATTTCGGCACTACATAGTATAACGGCGAACAAGCATCAAGTATAACAAGAATGTACACAGAAAACAAGCTGCTCAATACAGACGAACAAGATTACAGCACTCTATTAATTCAAACTTTTCAATAACTAAGCAAGACTGTATAAAAATATATATAGAAATAAATAAATATCTTAAAATCAAAGGAGAAAGGATTAACGCCAAAGTAGGAAACTTATAAATAGGTGGCATTACTTGCAATATGGCCAACCTCAATAACTTAGTCACACCTGAGGTTCTTTCTCAAAGGCAATTGAGCATGACAGATTTTAGAGAGCGGAAAATTACATAGGTTGTGTGCAGTTGGAGAGCAGGCACAATGCATGTATAAATGAGCCGTTTATTTTGAAAGTGGCATAAGTCACTTTTTCAAAAAAATCGAGTTAATGGCAACACTAAATACAATTGAACGGTATCTTTTCATTTGTAAAAAATTTGCACTCAATAAGTTGAGAACTATTGAGATTTCTTCGAGAGAAGTATTGGTAATTAACGGTATAACAAACATGTTTATTTTGAAAGTGGCGTAAGTCGTTGTACTCAGGAAATTAATTACGGGGCTTAGTGTGAAAGAAATAGAAACATGTGATAAGTATGTGTGAAGTATTGTTTTGAATTATTTTCAGTATTTTTAAGAAAGTTGTGATCATTGGACTTATTTTTATAAGTGCGAAAGAATAGTGCAGTTTTGTAAATTATATTATAGTGGCATCTAATATAGTACACATAATTAGCATTATTTTATTAAAATTACTTTTATATGATGTTATCAGACAGCGAATCAGGTAAAACATACTTATTTTAGTTATGGAATTAGGTGGCTTTCAATGCGTATTATTATTTTATAGAAATATTTTCTAAAATGAGAAAAAGCGTTAACCTCAGAAAGAAACATATGAGTGATTTCATCCGATGAAGAATCAACTTTTACGGAGTCATCAGAAAAGGAAAACAGCATAACGGAAGGAACAGAAACTCATCGTGTACGAAAAAGGCGATGCAGAAATGAAAAAAAAAAATATACTCAAAACATTATTAAGGATAAAAGAAATAGTGGTGAAAAATATGTAACAGCAAACTCCAAAATTATTTTTACCAAAAGAATTGCAGTTAAACCTTGTTGTTCGAAAAATTGTAAAGAAAAAATAAGTTCTTTTAATCGACAACTTATCTTTGATAAATTTTGGAAGTTAGAAAACTTTACGAAGCAAAATTTGTTTTTACATAGTATAGTTAAACGAGAAACCCCCAAAAAGAGAAGACCAAGAAACTACAATTCAAAACCAAGACAATGCCAATTTAAATATTATTTGACACATGAAAATGTAAGTGTGTTGGTTTGTAAAACATTCTTTCTGGATACTTTCAATATCTCAGAAGGACGTCTGGCTCGTGCTCTTAAAAAGGATGTTCCTGGAGAAGATTTGCGTGGAAAATCTGAAAATTCCCGAAGAAAAACTGAAGAATCTCTCATAATTGCGGTCAAAGAGCACATTCAAAGCTTCCCTGCCTTTAGTAGTCATTACACAAGGTGTCATAATCCCCATAGAAAATATTTAAGTCCAGCTCTAAATATTAGGAAATTGTACAATCTCTATCTTGAAAAGTGTAAAAATGACAAACAACAACATGTTAACGAGTGGATATACAGGAAATCCTTCAAAAATGACTTTAATTTGCACTTTCATCAACCTAGAAAAGACACATGTCAAAAATGCGATTTTTTAAAATTACAGATTCAAGCTTGTGAGGATGAAGGTGAAAAAAGGCAATTAAACCTTCAACACGATTTACATTTGAGATCGGCAGAAATGGCCAGAAAGTGTCTACAAGAAGATCAGAAAAAAGCAGCTGAAAATCCAGATGAATATTTTGGATTTCCATTTGACTTTCAAAAAGCATTGCCTTTTCCCAAACTTACGACTTCCATATCGTATTACAAAAGGAATATGTACGTTTTAAATTTGGTATTCCATAATTTTCATAACAATAATATTGACATGTATCTTTGGGATGAAACCACAGCATCAAGAGGTTCTCAGGAAGTTGCTTCGTGTTGTATAAAACATCTTAAGAATGTCACAACTCAAAAGCATGTTATTGCATATAGTGACTCATGTACAGGATGCAAATTGTTCAGTCTTCAGAAAACGATATTGAAATTCTGGATCACAAATTTTTAATTTCGGGCCATTCATACTTACCAAATGATCGTGACTTTGGTGTAATAGAAACGGCCTTGAAAAAAACAAATGTTTTATACATTCCAAATGATTACTATAGCGTGATATCCGCCTGCCGAAAAAAATCCTTCACAGTACACAACATGGCGGAAAAAGATTTTATTTCAACACAATCATTGGAAAAATCTGTTTCAAAAAGAATAGTAAATACAGACCAAAACAAAGTGAATTGGCTAAAAATTCAATGGATACGATTTTACCATGATATTCCCTATAAAATGTTTTATAAACTAACTTTAGATGAAAAAGATGAATTTTTAACTTTGGATTTGTCACCAAAAAGAGGAAGACCTAGGCGTTATTCACAAATAGAGATGGATCCGTTATACGTTGAATCTCGTCCTGTTTCTTCAGCAAAATACAAAGACATGATGGACTTGCTTAATTATATACCCCCAATATACCACAGTTATTTTAAAAATTTGAAACAAAACACGATTTCCGAGGACTTAATCACTCCTATTGATGACGAAAATTAAATTGAACTGATGTATTTTCATATAAATTACTTATACTTACATTATGTTTCAAAATGAACTAATTATTTTTGTATTTTATGAATATTAAAATAAAAAATACTTAAATCAAACCCTTATATTAAATATGTTGATGGTATGAATTATTATTATATATGTAATTTATTCAACAATTTTAGTAAATCACTGCCCTTTCAAAACATCACTTCAGTAAAATACGTCGGACAAAATTAATATAAGTCAGTCATTTATCTAAACTATTTATTTTGAAAGTGGCTTAAGTCACTTTACCGTAATGAAAAGTGGTGATTTTTTAATGTTTATACGAAATTATTTATACTGAGAAAAATGTCAGTATCATTAGATAACAAAAACAAGTAAATCTTCTCGAAAGTTAGCATCCATATTTTTAAACGTGTTAAAACGCAAACCCTTAAATATCTCGACTTAAAAACAAAGTGACTTATGCCACTTTCAAAATAAACGGCTCAAATAGTAAACATTTTGTAAATAGACTGGTCTGAATTGCTTACTTATGATACTAATGTAGGGACCCCGCATAGCGTATGCATCAAAGACACAATGCCCTACTTATATACATATGTACAAAACACCTTTAATACTGACCTAGTCACACCAGTGCAAGCGCAGTCCTTATTTAGTTGTACCACTTTTCCATGCGCAAAATGCAAGCGGCGCACTGGAAATATTTGGAAAACGCACCAATTTCGATTGCTTGCCCTTCAATTTGAGCTTATTGTTGTTTTCATCTTTCTGCTATTTCGGCCGTGTGTGTAAGACAGCCTATTGAACGACAAAGAATCCATGCCTTTATAATTAAAGATTAATAAACACACAAACAACAAATCATGACTTAGCAATCATGGCCTGCGGCCGGTGCTGTCGATCGGAAAAGTGCTGCGCTGCCTCTGCCGGCGCAACTGTCGTCGTCGTCGTCAAAATGTTTTATTATTTTTACCAGCCATAGTGCCGTGTGCAAAACTTATATTTTTAAACATGAAAATTGTATACAAAAGGAGTAAATTGAAATTTTTACTTCAAATGTATTCTGATAGTGACAGTGAAAACAGTATTTGTAGTTATATTTTTTCACCGCATATACATAAATAACAATGTTCAAGTGACAATGAATCGCGAACCAGTAGTAATAGACCAGTTTTAACCGAAAACGAAGAAGAAGCGATACAAAATCAGATTCACAAAAAAGACGACGCTCAAATTCAAGCTCTTCCAACCACTCAAATGGTGGAAGTGTCTCTGAACAAGGAAAATAAAAGGAAGAGGAAAGCAGATCAACAGGAACCGACGAAGAAAGTCAAAGTGGATGTAGATGGGGAAATTCGCAAATCTTCGATACTTCCAGAGAATTCGGAAAATATTTCTCTTCTTTCTCTCCTTCTAGTGATTTGGACGAAAGAGTTTCTACTGGATATCAATACGACATTAGAGATTTTGATATATCTCTCATTGATGGAGAAACAATACGAAGCGAAGAGATATATGCACAATTTGTTGAAATCGATGACTTTTGTTCAAAAACAACTCTTGAACCAAAGGAAAGAATTTGGTAATATATAAATTATTTATATGAAATATATATTTTTTTTTAATTTAATAGGCAAGTGTTCAATGAAGAATTTAGTAAGTACCATATTAAATAGCGAGTGGTACACTACGTATACGGATGCCCATATGACATTAGAGACATCCAATTGGATTACGAACAAATACGCCGAACATTTTCAGGGGCCATCCACATCATCTCGTATCATGGCAACCACATCCACGTCGTCCACGATTGCTTATATTCCAAGAATTCCTGTAGATGTTCCATCTACAATTATATCAAACAACAATTCAATAGTATTTTTCAAAGCGAGCCGAAAAGAAAACACTATAAAAAAACCCAAATAAACACTATTTTCCTTGTCCGCATCCAGTATGGACTTGGGCGGGAAATTCTATCGATGAATGATCCATATACTAAGGAGTCAAAAAGAAAAACCATTGGTATATGTAAGAGCAACAATGGTACGGTATTAATGATTATTTAAGTTTTTTTTTGTTGCTTTTTGTGAAAAATATTAATTGAAATTTTTAATGTCAGTATACGCATAAGCCAAAAACAAAATGCGTGTACTGAAACCTACCACTAAATGAATCGTGGATCATTTCAAGGAAGATAATCTATCGATACCGTTCACTTCAGTCATGGCGATAATTCGAGTTGCAAATTCTGCTAAAATCATCAGCCAATCTAAACGTGAAAACAAGGATAGTTTAAGTATAAACAACAAAATATTGGGTTAACCTCCTGAATGGCAAAAAGTGGGGATAGGGAAATCCTACAATACTTTTAAATGTCTGGCAACATCTTGACATGGTTGGAGAAGAAGAACAAAGAGACGAGCAGTCGCGATTGAGCAACAAAAGATGATTTCTTAAGTAACGACGGCATTTTGAAATAAAACATTTTGATACTTAAAGTGAAACATTTTGATTTAAATTAAAACATTTTGATACTTGAAATTTAACTTTGAAACTTAAAATAACTTTTCTCCCTTAAAATCCTTTTATTATACTAAATAAAAACCCACATCGTTTGTTAAATACTGCGTTGGTGTGATTTAGTGGAAAAGTAATAGGAATCCTACAATAATACATTGCCAAGTAATTTATAGAAGAAAAATAAAAAATATAGATGAACGAAATGTCGCAAGAGGAGGTCGATTTCATCTTTAATAGATGGGAACTTTTTTACTGAAAAAGCTCGTGCAGCTCAAGCCCCTCCATCTTTCAATGACAATTCTACTAAATCTCAAGCACCTCATGCTCAGGCTCTTCAAACCTCTACAATTTTAAGGCAGGACCCGTTAACGATAACCATAGAAGAGTATCGACGACGGCATAAAAAACCAGAGGAACTAAAAATTCCTGCCCAATAATATACAAGAAAAAAATACCAAAAAAGAAAAGCAGTCTCAAAACATATTAAAAATTATACGAGTAATGAAATAAATAATACCAAAAAAATGATGTTTTTAAATAAAACAAAAGAGAATTTTAAATATTTGCTACGAAATGCCTAGGTTTAAAAATCCTGTAGTGATGATAAAGAACTAATTGTTTTTTTTTCGAAATTACGAGGACGTCTTTTACCACAGTTTCTTAAAACTTCTTATTTTTTAAATAAGGCCAAGAGTGTTCTTTTTTGTTTGTTTTGTTTTTCAAAGAAAATATTTGTTGGTATTGGCAATGAGAATTAAAGTTTAAGACCTGAGAGAAGCTACAAAATTGACAGATGATTCTTTGAATGAATTCAAGAAAAAAGGCAAAAAGGTATTGTAAGTTTTGGTAGTATTGCCAGTTACTACTGAAGCAATTTCAGAACGTTCATTTTCAACCTTGAGAAGTATCGAGAATTATTTGAGCAACGCGAGGAGACAAGAGCGTCACAATGGTCTATCCTCTTTTTTTAAATATTCATAACCGAATTGATATGACTAAAGACGAAATCCTAAAACCCACTTTGGAGCCGCCCCTGCCTCACACACAATCATTAGAATTGCCACAATGCCCTACATTCACATATATGTATGATTGATTAGAATGGGAACATATGTAATTTTAAGAAAATATACAGTGCCGGTCAATATAATAGCACCAGTTGCAATATTCTGATTCGAAAGATGTAAAAATTTCACCTATTTACTATATTATTTTTTTGAGTGTACATTACAGTTACATTTTGTATGCTTTCTCAGGGTGTGTGCATTTTTTGTCAAATTTTGTAACTGTTAATCAGTTGTAAAACATCATTTGTCAACACTTGTCATTTCGTGCAGCCAGTCGGCTTTTTTAAATTTGTTTTGCAAAATTTTGTGAAAAAAGTGAAAACGGAAGGTAATAAAAATTGTTGAATGTACTTGGAAAGCATCGTTCCCCTGAAAAACGTGAAATAATAAAAAAATTTGTGTCCGAGGGTAAATCGTATTCCCAAATAAGGGAATTGCCAGGCTGTTCCAATAAAATGATAATAAATGCCCTAAGACATGAGCAAAAAGTTGAATCGCGTGGTAGAAAGCGAGTTTTGTCACCCTTAATAGTAAAACGGTTAATACGGACGACTAAAGCAAATCCCTTTATAACGGCTACAGAGCGCAAAAAAACATTAGATGTGCCGGCAAGCGTGGAAACTATTCGCCGTAGACTTCGAGATAACAGCCTCAAAGCATGTAGTCCTCGAAAAGTGCCGCTCCTTTCCTCTAAGCATGTTGCTAAACGGATATCTTTTGCTAAAGCACATCTAAATTGGGCAAAGGAAAAGTGGAGAAATGTGCTATGGACTGACGAATCCAAGATTGTTCTTTTTGGTGGAAAGGGTTCCAGATGTTTTGTCCGTAGGCCACCTAACAGCGAATACAAGCCACAATTTACGGCAAAAACTATCAAACATGGAGGTCTTAGTATTATGGTATGGGGTTGCTTTTCGTATCAAGGTGTGGGTCCTATATATTGGATCAAAACTATTATGGATTCATCGGTTTATGTAAAAATCCTTGATGAAATTATGCTGCCGTATGCTTCCTACGAAATGCCGCTGGTGTGGGTCTTCCAGCAAGACAATGACCCCAAACACACCAGTAAAATGGCAAAAAAATGGTTTAACGATAACTCTATCAATGTAATGGAGTGGCCTGCACAGTCCCCAGATTTGAACCCTATCGAAAATCTGTGAACGGATATAAAGAAGGGTGTATCAAAAATAAAACCAATAAGCATTCAAGGGCTCCGGGAGGCTGTGCAGAAAATTTGGAGTTCCATAAAAGTTGAAAGATGCCAGCATTTAGTGGATTCCATGGGAAGGAGTTGTGCCGCGGTAATAGCAAACAAAGGGCACGCGACAAAGTATTGAAACCATATAATTAGTTTATATACAAGATATCCAAGTGAATTTTTTGATTTATTTTAAGCAAGACCACTAATTTTTGTTGAGAATGAACTGAAGTGCTATTATTTTGACTGTGTAGTTCTTAAGTTTTTGTTTAATTCACGTAGCGTATTATAAATTGTTGAAAAATACCAAATAATTTATTTATGATAATAAACCATTCACATCAAAGAGTTTATTATTTTGTTTTGAGTTGAATCGGCCCAACAGTTAAACAGATGTAAACGGAGTCAGTACAAATTTGCGCGTGGTGCTATTATTTTGACCGCAGCTGTATATAAACATTTGTGTATGGTTAAATTATTCAGAATAAATATGATTCTCACCATCACTGTACGTTTTTGTCTTCAAATTTTTCTTCCCCCACCCGTGGTAAGGAGCAATTTTATATTGAAAGTGTAGCGTTACATGGAAATGCCCCTCATTCTAAATTGCATTTAACAATACAAAATACACACGCACTTATATACACACACAAATAGCTAAATGTACCGACCCAAATATTTATGCCTTATTCAGCGGGAGTTCACCAATGGGTTTATTAATGCTTGCACATGCAATGCATATTTGTTTACATTTGTCAACCCGTCACAGTGAACAATACACTTATCGATCAGTCAGTGGTCAATGTGACTGCCAAAATATTTATATGTAATATTTATATGTATCTAACACTATAATAATAATATGCTGACTTGGCATACATATATGCACTAGGAATGTAGGTACTTTTTAGTTTGTAAGTATTAGTGTAAATACGAATTTGTAATGCAAGAAATTTTATATAAAAGAGAAAGCATTTTCCAATAAAGAATGAATAATTGTCAGACGTTAAGCCACTCTGCGCGTTTTAATTATTTACACATTTCAAGAGTACAAATATCTATACTGTAGTGTAAACAGCCAACAATGCAATACCAAAACGTGCAATCCACTTAACGTGCCACCCTGTGTCAAATTGCGTATAAACTTTAATCAACACAAAGCAGCGCATTTTCTAATTGTTGCTGATAACGCAATTTCCACGATTTAGTACAGATGTGTGTGCACCGTGCGACTAAACCAAATTTGCATTTAAGCAAATTTGCTGATACTACATTTCCCACAGACGACACAAATCAACACAAATATGAAGGTACATATTTATGTCGATTTGAATGTATATATGTATGTATGTAAAGTTTAAAGCAAATGTGAATGTACGTATGTTTAGTATGTAGGAACTTTAATGAATAAGAAATTGTTTAGAATAATTTAGTATAAATAAACCGAAAATTATTTTAACAAAAACACTTACACTTGGTGCTGCAATACGGCACCACACAAACTTCTTTGCGTTTTACTTTCATTCATTTCAAACTTTACAATACGGATGAAAAACTTTGTACGGTGGTAATGAGTATAGTTAAGCTCATATTATTTGTCAAAGTTCAATTTTATTTAATATTAGACCGGACACGTATGTTGTTGTTGTTGTTGTTGAAGCAATGCATCGCCCCATCCAATAGGTGCGACCAATCACAAAATGTCCTCTTACGTAAGTCCAAGGAAACTTGCAGTTTCAACAGGGGTAGACCATAATTAGAGGGATGTCAGAGGCGTTGGTTCCACAACACAATTGATTGGTGTCATGTGGGACCCATTGAAAGCAGGACATACATTTAGTATATCGGGGTTCGTTCTGGATAGGTAAGAGTTTAACCTGTTACAGCGTTTTTAAGGACGTTTGGATTTCCTATACCGCTTAAAGTATCCTATTTTTCAGGAAGGATATCCACCTGTATATACAACAATTTACCGTCATGGCTTCGAAAAAGCCAACTGAAGAGCAAGAGGAAGTTAAGACTACTAAGGATGCGACCGTCAATAAGACTGATAACAACAAGTATCAGCAATCGAAGAAATCGGCGAAGAACAAAGGAAGGGATGCACAACGATCTGAGCAGAAAATATTTTCTGAGGGCACAAAAACACACACACAGCAAACTAAAGAAGCGTTATTCGAGAAACTTTTCTTCGGCTTTAACAATGTCTCTGAATCTTTGAAAAACTTACATGCAACGCTAAGTCCACGGACTATTATGTTGCCAGTTTCGACTCGTTCCATCGGATTTTTCACGCGCTTCTTAACTGATAAGTTCCAGCCATTGGAAATATCGAAAACTCATCAAGCGTACACGCTGTTTGCTAATTCGTTATATCGAATTTCATTATTACAACTGAAGCTGAACATGATTGGTGCGATGGAAATGCAGAATGTAGGTAATTACAGTCAAGCGATTTTGAGATGTTGACTATGCTTCCCACTCAAATATCTGCTATACGCTGCATGGGCGCAGGATTTGCCCCACTCACTCAATTGTACTCTTAAAACATCCGGTAAAGAATTATCTGCCGCGAATTCCGTTACAGCAAGTTGATAAAGAGCTTAAAGTATTTAATTTTTAAATTCTGTTTTAAACTTTCCGCAATGTCTTCAAGTAAGAAGCAAGCGATGTCACAGTGGAGAAGCCGCCGAAGCCCGATGAGCAACCTACAGACATTACGAAGAAGAAACAGTCTAAGAAAAGCTCAAATAAGAAGGCTGAAAGAGATGACAATACGATGACGACATTCAGAGCGCAGGATAGCGAACGTACTACTCAGGAAAATCGCGAAGCACTGTTCGAAAAATTGTAAACAAATAGTGTATGAATAGATATTCAGCTATGGATTGTCTCTTCTTAACGGTAACACACCCATCGGACAAAAATCCTTATCTTGTTCCGATAAATTTTGGTTTCTTAAATTTTATACATGATAAATGTTTATTGGATGATGATTCTGATGACATTAAATTTAATACAAAAATGATAATTGATAATTTTGGGCTTGATATTATTAATGTTGATTTTAATGATGAAGTTACATTTTCATATGTATATACGTTCCATGATTATATTACGCCTGATTGTTTATCTGATGAATCGTTTGCCCCAGCTGTTAATAGTACTACTAATGATGATAATGACATGAAAAAACACATGTTACATTTACTATATTGGTATCATAGTGTGGATAATTATGAGCTCATTTCATCTAAGGTACGAACGATAAGTTTAGATATGTTAAATATGTTTTCTAAGATTTATCTTCCTACGTTACGTAATATTGATGGTGTCGGCTCGAAATATTCCAAATATCGTGGTCTGTTTGCCTGCCATCTTTGACGTAAGTGGTTCTTTATGCTCACTTAAGTGTACCAGTAGACAAAAAACTATGATGCACGAGAGCAGTTTAAGAAATTGTATTATTGAATTATTATGTATTGGATTAAATGGTATTAATCTATGTGAGACTGTTTATAATGTAGATACTTTAATATTAGAGCTTTGCGTTGCAGTTATTTTCCTTACCTTATTGGGAAAATCCGATGTCGTAAATCATTTAGTTAATCTTATGGCTCGTTCTCCTGGTTACTTTGGAATGAAGGAACTATTATTACATGAATGGGTTCCATTTTCTACCAAAGGGGCATTTAGAATAATATCAAATGAAAAATGTGAATTTAGAAGTGGTAACGAATTGATCAATATATCATTGTCTAAACCGGATGACATAAAATCAGTACTGAATTGGGTGGTAGATATTATATATTTAAAATAATATTAATAACTCCGCAAGATGTGTTATTGTTCTCAAAACCAATTGATAACCGTGGCAATTTTTTGTTGCTAAATTTTAATAATGATACAACAAATAAAAATAAGTAGCATGCTTCCCGTTTCAACTCGTTCAGTGGATTTCTGATTCGTAATCTAACTGTCAAGTTACAACGTCTTAAAGTCTTAGATGACACTGAACTCTATGTATTCACAAATGCATTGTATCGAAGTAATCTTCTCTTGAAGAGGCGATGGTCTCGATTCACCCTCGTAATTTGATGAGATCATCATTTGAAGATACGTATTTGTCCAGAGACGTAAGACGCGTACTTGACATGATGGGAGCTGGATTTTCATCAATGGTTAACCGGACACTTATCGTCCTTCCCAACTATTTACTTGACCTCTTGTCTCTCTTCAACTACCTTTCCTTCTTCGTCTTTACTCCGGCAAAATTGAAAGAGGTAAGATAGATAAATTTACGATAGTCTTGAAAGGTAATGCATGCATAAATGCAAGAAAAGTGTTTTATAAAGTTATTGGAATTCTAGAGTTTAGATCACAACTAACTTCGGTAATTCTAGAGATCAAGTCACAACTGCTAAACAATTAGCTAAAAATCCGCGAGTGGTACCCAAAGATGCGTTTCAGCCCCAGGATCACGAATCCGAAACCCGATATCTCTAGCACTTCCTAGCAAACAAACAAAGTTCCATGTAGTTGAATTAAACATTTTGTGGTGTAGTTTACGTCTGGTTTGATTTAAATAACTTATAAAAAAAAAAAAAAAAAAAAATACGTACGGTCTAAATCCCCTAACACCATATGAGTTTATTAAAAACTCATGGTGCATTTATTATTTGAGTTGTTGCTAAAATTAACTCTTATTATATGCGTACCTGTAGTAATGACTATTTAAGTTTAGATTCACTCACGGTTAATAATTTTATGTTTAATATATGTGGTTGGTTCTGGGTGGTGCACAAAATTATTATCAAAAGGTCCGTACCGTTGTCCGGTTATGTATATTATACCGCCGTCATGTCATGGGCGCGTTTTATATTTAAAACGATCAAATAAATACAAATTAACTACCGCTGAAATAGAATTCGTAGACATGATCTAAACAAGGTAACTTTCCCGCTTACTGGCAAATCTGGACTCCTTATAGATGTTGCGCCAAACCTTTTGTCGATAATGAAATAATCAACCACATCGTTTGTGAAACAAATAAATATGCGCAACAACAATTGGAAACGAGAACTCTTACATGATCATCTCGTAACTAATGTGGAGTCCCACAACCAATAGTGAAAGTAAAAAGTTTTTTGGACTCATGTTATGGATGGGTCTCGTAAAGGTTGGCAGTCTCCAAACATATTGGTCCCAAGAATTTATGTTTAATTTTGCTTTACATACGACAATTACGCAGACTTCAACAAGCATTTTAAGTATAATAACTTGAACCATCCATCTATCAGAATGCTTCTGCTAAGGACCATGCTGATACATAAAACTTTTCTGGGCATTTTACAGAACGCTATTACAGCGTCAACTGTCAACTTATTTTGACTCAAACTCTATTCATCTGTGAAGATGTCTTCACAAATGATGCAAGTATTTTTGAATAGTTTAGTATTTATTCAAGTGTCAATTATGAGCATCGGAAATGCTTCACCAAAAACTTTATTTCAAAATCAAAGTTATTTTTCTTTCGGTGTGAATACCGCCTTCCTACTAAAGCTTAGTACCCACACCAAAAGAAAAGCGAAACGTCCGCTTAATAGAAAACAGAGAGATACGGGAAATGCAAAATATTTTTAGTGAATAAAATTTTACGCAAGAGAAATAAAACCAAATTATTTCTTGAGTGTTTTCTCATCAAATTCATACCCCACTTAAACTTAAAACAAACAAACGCAGAGCAAAATCGACATTTGTATGCAAGAATTTATTTGACGTTCAAGTCACACTTTTTTACCAAACAACATGGGTAATATGAGCAACACTTAATTTGATAAGGCGCTATCAGCTTGATAGCAGGATTCTAGAAAAAAAAAGAAAATAATAAGAGGTGGAATTTAATACACACCATCTGACAAGCATTTTTAAACATCATGAAATAATAACATCAAATATCATGTTTCCACCAAATGCAAACACCGTGTTTGCCTTCGAACGGCGTGTTTAAGGGCAAACACAAGTCGAAACACTTGACAAATTCCATACAAAAATCGAAATCCAAACCCATTTCA
The DNA here is from genome assembly GCF_040869045.1 of Eurosta solidaginis. Lineage (NCBI taxonomy): Eukaryota > Metazoa > Arthropoda > Insecta > Diptera > Tephritidae > Eurosta > Eurosta solidaginis. The sequence continues at coordinate 61,183,471 of NC_090321.1, forward strand.
AACCCATTTTTGAAAGAGTGTTTGTGTTGGGTTTGCATACTTTTTATTATTAACTGGTGGCAATAATGTTAATTTATGTCAATTGTTTCTCTTTTGTTTTCACATTCTTCTAGAAGCCATAGCAACATTGTTTGCGATTGCCAATTTGACAATGTCAAAAAGTTAAATTGTTGTTCAAAGAATCACATGTTCCTTCATAAAAATTACAATTAAAAATTAAAAAACAAAAATATGGCGGAAATAAATAATAAAATAACCAAAGTTACGGACGCCTGCAGCAGACGAGGCGTTTATTGTAGCATTCACTCATTTGTACAAACATATATTTCGACCCGGTTTGGAATGTCTTAGAATACATTGACTCTTACATACATATTAATACATTTGTACATACATATATTTTGGCTCGCTTTGGTACGGCCAGAGATTCAATTGACACCTTCATTCATTTGTACAAACATATATTTTGTACACCGTGCACCGTGGTAACCTGAACCTTGGTATGCCACTGTTTGGAGCTTGCACGCGACAAGCCGTTACCTGTAAACAAATTATTAACATGATTCATTTATGATTGCGTTGCAGATTCCACAGCCAGTTTTATTTATGCTTAGAACGCAGTTCCCAGGGAACTGAATTGAATGTATATGTGTGTTACACTTAGTTTGTAAGTATTAGTGTAAGTAAGTATTTTAGCTCATAGAAATTTTGTATAAAAGTGTTTAAGTGAGTTGTGCACACTTAAATGCAAATGATATTCCTGTCCTTAATTGAACTTTTGTCACCTAACCCCACCTGTGACTTGCGATCACTTCTCCAAGTGACTTGCGTTCACTTCACTAGTTATGACTTGCGTTCATACAACCCTGGCGGTAGAGTAGACTGGAGTTGCCATCCAGAGCATCACTAATCCATCACTAATCTATGCTATAAATACAAGTGCAATGCATTAACTCGCTCTCTTGTTTACGTGGAACACTGAACACATATCATCAACCAACATCATCTACTTTTATACCTTTATACCTTGCGCGGTCCCGAATTATATTACTCAACTTTCAAGTTTCATTTCATTAAATTTTCTTCCCATTGTAGAATTTACTTTTACATCATCTTATTTGCTGTGTGAAATATCAGCCTTTAATTTTCAATTGTTAGTTTTAAGCATTAAATACAATAAAGGAATTGGAATATCATTAAAATCCACTTGCGTCAATGCGTTAAACAAAAAGAAGACAACTTTTGAATAAAGAATTCAATCTACTGCCGCTTCAATGGCAGTAAATTCTATCTGGTGCCGCTAAATGGGCACTGCAACATAAATTACGTTATGCTCATTATCCCCAAATATTACATGGCGATCCTGCCAGTCCTGCTTAGGCAAACTGCTGTTTACAAGGCAGTCTGCTAAACATCTTTAGCAGGACGTCCCAAATATTACAACATAATTCAAAATAAATTTTCAACAGACTATTATTCGTGTATTGGATGCATGTTAAGCTGCCCAAGTTCTCAAAGATCTAATATTTGCATTAACCCCAGAAGTTATGCATGTGACAAATGTCGACAGAAATTAAAGAAATTCTTCATAAATTTCATGACGATCCATCTGGGAAGGCCACCCAGGGAATCACATGACACATAATATCTAATAAAAATATTGCTGGAAAATATAAAAAATGGTATGAACAATTTTTGCATCCACTGTACCCATTGGTTTAACTACTTATCACTATATAACAGTGGCGGATTAACAATCTGGTGGGCCCTGGTGCGAAATTTTTTTGGGGGCCCTTTTCCATATAAATATTTACGATTAGAATACAGTTTGATCGTTATAAATTTAAATTGCGGTTCATGTAACATATTTGATCATTGGACGTTGTTTTGCTCTGTGCATTAAACGCACTACTCCATAATATTGATGTCATTTTATATTTACATTTTTTGGTTATTGTTATAGTCAGTGTTTAAAAAACTGCAATAACTTTCATTTAATTTGCTGTCACTTAAACTTACTGCTCTGAACAACAAAGCAGTCGTAGTGTTTGTAGTGCCTTTTAAAAATTTTGATTTTGATTTCGTCAACCAACAAGTCAAAGTAAGTAAGTAAGTAAGTAAGGTTTGCTTTTGCAAGTTGTATTCAGCAGCAGTCGTGAAATATGAAAATCAAACTGTTTACACTCAAACAGCAATGCTGTTTTGTGCTTGCTTACGAATTCTTACCAGTCACATGCGGTATATTCGGTATATATGAGCATCAAGGTAGCAAAGCACCCTAATGCAATCGAGTCGGGACTAGGTGAATAATTTACCGTGATTTTGCCGGGAAAGAATTAAATTTGCCGTGTGATTTTTTCTCGGAATTTTGGGGTGCTTTGCTAACTTGATATTTTTGGAATTTTTCATATAAAAAGTTTCGTGTCAACTTAGCAAAGCACCCTAATAAAAAACCATGTTAGGGATAAGATACATATCATTTTTAGGCGCCATAGAGAAATTAATACCGTGCCGAACGAAATCAAACTGATTGCAAATATGTAATTTATAATATCAAGCAGCAAAGAAAAAACCTTGCGAAGTCGTCGGCAAACACAAAACAGCATCGCTTATTGCTTGCAAAAAGTTTGATTTTCATATTTCGCGACTGCTGCTGCACACAACTTGCATAAGCAAAGAAAATCCAAATCAAATCAAAATCAACAGTTTGAAAAGGCGCGACAAACAAGGCGCCTTGCTTTTTGTTGCTTTCCAGTTTTTGATTTTGCATGAACTGCGACTGCTGAAAATTCCTAATATGGTAAGCACACGCAATTACTCATTTTAAAAAGCGACGATAAGTAAAATCAAAAACAATCAACATTTTCACGACTTTTGCTATTTCGACTCAAGTTTTTTAAACACTCGTAAACATGGATAAGTCTAGAACATATAAGAGTGGAGCTGAAAAGAGCAAATTAAAAAAAAATAAAGACGAACGCGATACGCAACTGCTTTCTAAAATACCGAAACTAACAAGCCACTTCGCTAATGCGACAACTGTAAACGAAGCAAATTGTGACAATCCTGAGTTTTGTGAATCTACTTCTGATACTTTTTCAATTCCATCAACGTCAAGAGAGGTTAATTTCCAACATGTTGACAGCACGATCGAAGGTGTACAAAATCCGGACGATGTCGAAAGTTCGGTGAATGTATCAAAAATTGATGAAAATTCCACCAATGTGTTTTCAAATGACCCAGGTTTGTGGCCTATTCAATTCAATCAATCAATCGTTCAAACTTATTGGATTAAGAAGGGTATGCTATCGTTGGTATTTCAATATAAGAGTAAAAAATTAACACAGAATACTCTTATTTAGGTCCCTCGTCGTGTCGCAATATTGATTTGATCGCAAAGAAATCTGGCAAAGAAACTTTTCTGAATATCATTTGCATCGGGTTTTACCAAATGGAACACAGATCGAACGTGATTGGCTGATCTATTCGCCGTCAGTCGATTCAGTATTTTGTTTTGCTTGCCGCTTGTTCGGTAATTTAGACGAAAATGAAAGTTCATTTGCTCTAAAAGGTTTCAATGACTGGAAACATTCAAAGCGTGGTATTTCAATTCATGAACAATCTCATGATCACATGTCCAACAATGTCAAATACAAAATGCGACTAAAAACCGATTCTTCTATAGAAAAAACATTCGAAAATTCACTTGGCAATGACATGACTTATTGGAGGAAGGTTTTGAGTCGTGTTGTAGAGGTTATCAAATTCCTAAGCTCAAGCGGTCTTGCGTTACATGGTCACGATGAAATTCTTGGGTCCAAACATAATGGAAACTTTCTTGGATGTTTGGAGCTGTTAAGCAAATTCGATCCATTTTTGGAAGAACATATCACACGTTTTGGCAATAGAGGAAAAGGTATACTTCTTCAAAATAACTTCGAAAATGATTTGTCTCTTCATTTGGTATGTTTTTTTTGCAGGAAGAGCTTCGTACCTTTCAAGTTCAATATGTGATGAATTCATATCGATTATGGGAAAAGGTGTGTAGGAAAAAATCGTTTCGGAGATAAAAGAAGCCCGTTATTATTCATTTAGCATTGACTCTACTCCGGATGTGAGCCATACGGATCAGCTGTCACTATGTTTTCGATACGTAAAAGGCCGTGACATTCATGAACGGTTTATTGCTTTCATTCCAATTGAAGGTCACACAGCAGACTATCTTTTGTCTATCGTTTTGAATTTCCTAGAGGAGAGTAAAAATGGCATGCAAAACTGCAAAGGCATTTCATTTGATAACGCTTACAATTTGGCTGGAATTTATGGTGGCCTTCAGCGTTTGATTATTCAACGAAATGAATCGGCGATTTTCGTGCCTTGCACTGCTCACTCACTGAACTTAGTGGGTAAAAATAGTGTTTCTAAAAACATTACCGCATCTAATTTTTTTGATATGATCGAAAAATTGTATGGTTTTTTTGTTTATTCATCTTTTCGTTGAAATCGACTCAAAGAACAATTGTCCGAGAAAGGCGAATTTATGTTAAAGAGAGCAACTGGCACAAGGTGGTCGGCTAAATTCCAATCAGTTCAAGCTTTGCACTCATGTTACTTGAAAGTGTTAACTGTTTTGAATTCTGTCATTTCTGAAAAAAGCTTCAGTGAAGATAACAAAGCATCGGCAAAAGGTTTGATAGCCAAATTGTTCCAATTTAAAAATATTTTAACGCTTGTCTTGTGGAAAAGTGTTTTGACTAAATTTAACTTTGTAAATTTAGCTTTACAAAAACCAAATCTGACTCTTTCGACGATCACAAAACTATATGCTTCAATAGTTACAGATCTTGAAAACAAGGATTACAAAAAAATTTTCGATGAAGCCTTGACAATTTTCGACAATATTCCTTCTGATTTTCAAGCAGATTTTATTCAGTCTCGTTCAACAGCGCAAGCACTTGTTCCAGAAGATGAGAAAGAAAATTTTAAAAAATCGTTATTCGAACCTGTTATCGATGCTCTGTTATCAAATTTGAAAAAACGTGCTGATATTTATAAGGATTTGGATGACTTTTTCTCATTTTTAATAAATTTAAATTCAATGAGTGACGAAGACATTGCTGTATCATGTAAAAAAGTAGTCGAAAAGTATCCAAATGATCTCAATGAAGTTCAACTAACTGATGAATGTCAATTTGGCAAAAATTACTTTACTTTTGATAACTTAAATCATGAATCGATGTACAAAACAATGTTCGATGATCATCTTTGTGAAACTTTCCCGAATTTAGACATTTTATTACGCATTTATTTATGCATGTTTGTCACTAATGTTACAGATGAAAGATCATTTTCAAAATTGAAATTGATAAAAAATTGTTTGCGTAACACTATGTGAGATGATCGTTTGAACAGTCTATCAGTTCTTTCTATTGAAAATAACTTGTTGGATGAATTAAACTTTGATGAAATTATTGATAAGTTCGTAACACTCAAGTGCAGAAAAGTTGTGGTTTAATTTTGTTGGGCAAATAAATAAAAATCTATCATATTATCATATGAAAATTTTTTTTCATTTTTCACCGAGTTCGGGCCCCCTTGAGTCCGGGGCCCTGGGGCAATGGTCTCAAAATTTGTTCGATAATCCGCCACTGCTATATAATTACTTCTTGCTCTAGCAGCAACTGCATTTACCCAATCTAATGTAAATCATACGCTCAGAAATCCCGCTTTTAGAACAATGTAAATTTTCACCCAATGATGACTGTAACCATCATCTTATTTTATACGATTTAATTTTAATAACAATGCAAAAGCTTTGTTTAATAGAAATAGTCAAGGTAGGGAAAACTACATCTCTTATATTTAGTCGATAGGATATATATAGGGTCCTGTGGAGTAGAAAGTAAGGAAATCTAGATCATTAATCTTCATTATTTTTTTTTTAGAAATATAAATATAAGTTTGACCTGCTTCATCTAGGAAAACCTCGCCTTTTAGAGAGGTCATAAGGTAGATAGTAGACATACATATAGGGCCCTGCAGAATATAAAATACCGATAGGAAAAATAATTTTATTAATGACCTGCAGAATATAAAATATCGATAAGAAGAAATAATTTTACTATAAACACTACCCTATAAGGTAGAAAAGATCGATAAAAATAATAATGTTACTATAATTCCATTAATAGTAAAGCTCGATAAAAACAATGTAGAAAATAGAAACATAGAAAACATAAATCAAAATAATAATAAGAAAATTGTAATACATAAAAATAGACTTAAAACTCATAGAATAAGAGCACTTTAATTTTATAAACACAAAGAAAACTTTTATTGTATGCAAAAGAAAAATACAATAATAAAACAAAACAAAAGAGGAAAACAAATGTAAACTATTCTTTGGAAATCAAGCTAAATAAAATACTGACACACAAAAAAAAAAAAATGCCAGCAAGTTGCGTGGGCCACGCAAAAATTCGTATATATGTAAGGCGGAGGAGTTTTTATGTGCATACTGTGGTGTTAACAGCCAACAATTTCAATGCCAAATGAGTAAACCAGTTAATAAGCTACCCTGTAACAAAAAGAGTCTGAATTTTAATCAACACAAAATGCGCATTTGCTAATTGTTGCTGACAGAGCAATTCACACGATTTAATACAGGTGTGTGTACAACGCACGACTAAACCAAATTTGCATTCAGGCAAATTTGCTGAAATTGCGTTTCCCACAGACGTCACAGCTCAACACACATATGTAGGTACATATTTGTGTCGAGTTGTATGTATGTTTAAAGTAAATATGTATGTAAGAATATGTTTAGAATAATTTAGTATAAATAAGCTAACAATATTTGAATAAAGATTCATTCACTCATTGACACTTACACCTCACAAAACACTATTCATTTTCAACCTTGTAAATGGCGATCCTGCCTTGATTATACTGGCTGATTATTCAGCCTAATTCATTGGAAAGGATAATACAGGCCGATTATTCAGCCTAAGCGCTACATATATATACACATACTACACAAATCATACGCAGTAACAAAAAACCGACAGTACTAAGCGGTGCTCCAAACTGCCAAACATTTTTCCGAGTGCAGCTGCGGCAAGCGAAGTGGAATATAACATTTGCTAGAGGATTGGGAAGAAATTAACGAATACCCTGAAGAAAAAGGCGGTGCTCCATATTGCCAAACATTTTTCCGAGTGCAGCTGCGGCAAGCGAAGTGGAATATAACATTTGCTAGAGGATTGGGATGAAATTAACGAATACCCTGAAGAAAAAGGCGGTGCTCCAAATTGCCAAACATTTTTCCGAGTGCAGCCGCGGCAAGCGAAGTGGAATAATATTTGTCGGATAATTGGGAAGAAATTAAATACACAGCAATAAATAAAAAGGACAAAATTCAACAAAGGCAGCAAATATGTATTTATTGAATTATGTTCCCAGAAGAGAACATACAAAATCAAAGTCAATTAGACCAAATTTTTGATAAATTAGTTAGATTAAACTTAAATTTGCTAGGAGGTGAAAACAAAACACCCGAGAAACTCAAGCAAGGCCCTAAGCCACTAACACATGCATTCGCCAAATGCATAAGCATTCTGGAAGTAAACAGCATTAAACATTCTGCAGTGTAAACAGCCAACAATTTCAATGCCAAATCAGTAAACCAGTTAATATGCTACCCTGTAACAAAAAAAGAGTCTAAATTATAATCAACACAAAAGGGGAATTTGCTAATTGTTGCTGACAGAGCAATTCACACGATTTAATACAGGTGTGTGTACAACGCACGACTAAACCAAATTTGCATTCAGGCAAATTTCCTGACATTGCGTTTCCCACAGACGTCACAGCTCAACACACATATGTAGGTACATATTTGTGTCGAGTTGTATGTAGGTATGTAAGTATGTATGCTTAAAGTAAATATGTATGTAAGAATATGTTTAGAATAATTTAGTATAAATAAGCGAACAATATTTGAATAAAGATTCATTCACTCATTGACACTTACACCTTGCAAAACACTATTCATTTTCCACCTTGTATAACACGTTATTGCTAAATACGAGATGAGAGAGACAAGCGACAGAAATAAACAGTTTTTGCATTTGAATCAGTAGTCGTCGGAAAGTTGAATCGTAAAGTCGCAGTAGAAGACGAGATCGAAATATCGGCAGAATATATAATTACATTTTTATAATTAAATACTTTCTTACATATATATGCAGAAATGGCCCAGTCATTGGCAGCTTTCGTTGGTGGCATTCGATCCATCGATATTAAATACAAGGTCCACAATTTTACAATGAGATACAGGTAAGAAATATTGATTAGTGATCTAGGACAGCAGCTGAACCTTTGTTTCGTACAGGGGCATTTTCTCACTGTGCGTCATAAATGTCGCGCAGGGGAGAATGCGCCTGCCCGAATAAATTTACCGTTTTAAAATATACGTTGGAGTGGAACATGTCATGGCTTGCCATGATCGAAACTATTGCGCATTATAACAATTCAAGTTGAGCGAATCAATCAGTTTACTTGAGTTAGGAATTGAACGCGGTGCCAGCAGGTTGATAGAACGGCTGTCTATACAAATAGTAGTGTTGTGCGCGAAGATATTATTATATAAGTATATATGTAACAAATAACAATGTGTGCTGAGTGCAAGATTTTGTGTATAATAAAAAGGGTTTTTTTTGGCCTTTGGCCTTTTTCCCTTTAGCCATGTGCGTTTTATTTCATATAAGATGAGTGCGGCTGCACACACTCACACATGTGGTAGTAAGTATGAAACACTCTTTAAAAAATAGCTAAAAATTAGGTGCAACCAAATCATGAAAAATACAACAAGCACATGAAAACAGAGTTGCCGGGCATGGTCCGTTCCGACCAAAACGGGTAGGATCTTTTTCATTTGGTAGGCTGGTAGCTTAGACCAAATTTTGGTAGGTTTTGCGAAAATAAGAGAAAAATAGGAAATATGTGTTTTCAAACATATTAGCAACTCTGTTTCACTATTTTTCAGTTGTGAGTTCGTAGAACGGCGTGCATAAAAATGTATATGTACATAAATTTATACATATATATGTATGTAGATGCATTCATCGAAATGCTTAAAGTAAGCAAACGAGCACACACGATGACCAACGAGACACAGTTTATGAATGCATACGATTTTTCATATTGCTGCTAGAAGTCTGATGGCCTCTTTGCTCTTTGTATCATGGCCAGCTGGCTTGCAGGGTATTCATATGCAGACGCGAATATTTGTACTTAATCATGTATGCAAAAATCGAAGTTCAAACACATTTCTACCAAATCTATGGCATTAAAGTTTAATAAATACATAAATTAACGACGCGATGGACAAGTAAGTAAATTTCTATTTATAAATTAATAATGACTTAAACATTTTATTTTGAAATAGGTTTGTAACCAGAAAACCGAAGATATCAAAAACTGTGGCAGAAGATGAGGAAACATCGTCCAGGTATAAATAAATTCCAATATTATTATTGATAGTTTTATTGCTGTTTCCCAATAAAAAGTTTGTTTTCATTCTCCTCAGTGATGAAGCCAGCAAGCCGCGAGGAACAAAAAGAAAATTTCGTGAAGAGTGGCTGAAACTTTTTGACTGGCTGAAAGAGAAAGAAGGTGGTGCATTTTGCGTGGGTTGCTCTAAGACGCTGGTTAACCACAGCGGCCACCTAAAAGCCCACGAAAAAATGGCAACACATATTCAATTTTATGAGTCGCGCAAAAAGCAATGCACGTTGGACAACTTTTATAATAAAGAGCATCAAAAGCAGCAGCAGCAAGTTAGAAATGCAGAATTGACTTTGGTCATGTTTTGCATTGCACATAATTTACCATTTTTACTTATGGACTCCCTACCGGCATTACTAGTGGAATGTTTCCCGGACTCTTCAATAGCTAAGCTCATAAAGTGTGGAAGAACTAAATCCACTGAAATAACTGAATATATTTCAAAACAAGCAAGTGAGCAAATATTTTCCTTTTTAAGAACAAATTGTTTTTCTTTTATTGTGGATGAAACGACCGACGTTTCTTTGACTAAAAGCCTCGTTTTAGTAGCAAGGAAGTTGACGCTGCCCGTACAGTGCAGGATCGCTGTGTTGCTTTATTGGAACTTACAAAGGCAGATGCGGTTTCTATTTACAATGTTATTAAACAGTTTTTATGTGTAAATAACATACCTTTGAAAAATTTGATTGGATTGGCAACAGACAGAGCCAACGATATGGCCGGGGATTTTGGAGGTCTCAAAGCCTTGCTAAACAAAGACACTGACTTTTTCTATTTAAAATGTACATACATGCCATTCACTGCACCTCTGCTCAAGCTATGCTACTAAACATTTGCCAAAGCATGTAGAGTCACTTTGTCGCAATATATACAGCTTCTTCAGCCATAGTCCCAAAAGAATATCTGAGCTTCAAGAATTTCAAGAACACTGCTCAATAAAAGCTCACAAAATTTTGGGAATTTCTAGCACAAGATGGTTATCCTTGGAGGGCGTAATTTCAAGGATAATTGAGCAGTGGGATTGCTTAAAATTGTACTTCATATCTCGCTTTTATGAGGGAAATGGAATTGCACCAGGCCGTTTGGCGGAAGAAATGAGTAGCAAAACCAAATTCTATTTTTTATTCCTTTCCTACATCCTACCAATAAGAAATAATCTAAATAAAGAGTTTCTAGCTCAAAGTTCACGTTTGCCATTTTTGTACACAAGAATGAAATCAAAATTTTTATTAATTCGAAGCAATTTTATTAAGCACCAATTGTGTTACAACGATGTTGATTTCAATTTCAAAGAAAATGCAATCAGAAATCGGTTTTCGAGATATTCATTGGAACGAAAGCAGAGCTATTTTCAAAAAGCTATTTGAGCTCTGATGAAATCATTGAGGTAGAAAATTCAGCACTTTTGTCCTATATTGAACTTTTAGAGCAACTTAGATCTAGATTTGATTTCAACCGCGAGGATATTATTACTCCGTCCAAGGTCCTATCAATAGAAGATTTGCCGATATTGTCCCTCGTACTCCAATTCACACACCTGGTTGACTGCGACCCCGATAATATTACAACGCACTGGAACTTGTTGAGGCTTAGTGACTTCAATTTATCTGTTGATATGGACCTGGAAATATTTTGGTCAAAGGTAAATTTGATTAAAAATGGTCTAGGACAAAAAAGCATTGTTGAGCTTTGTAACTTCATTTTCAAAATAATTTCGCTTCCACGCAGCTCTGCCGCGGCTGAGCGCAAATTTTCGACGCTGTCGTTAATCAAACCAAAGTTGCGAAATAGAATCAGTATAGGTACTATTCATAATATAATGCTGTGTAAAGAGCTTATGAATAATAAGCAAAAAGAAACTTTAAAGAAAAGTAAATGATACCTAAACATTTTGTTGTGTTTAAAAAAAAATAACCAATATTTGACATAAAAATCGAGTCTGCATGAAGCCTAATGGTCTCCGATGTGTTTTTTTTTTTAAATATTAATATGAAAAATGTTAGCATAGAAGTAGGTCTTTTACAGAATTTATATATTTATTAAAATATACATATATATATATATATATGTATGTATATATATATATATTTATGAACTTTATGTGCCTTTAACTTATGTATTTAAAATTGAACTGAACTGTAAAGTTGTGATAAACTATTTTTTTGTAGGTGTGATTACACATAGATGTGTATGAGTAGATACATGCACTAAATAAATTGTTATATGTACTGATTTTTTTTGTTTTTATTGTACTAAATGAATTTGTTTGTACTAATGTATATGTATATGTTACCTATATTTTCAATAAAATTCAAATTGAAGAAAAAAATTTTAAAAGTGGAAAAAAAGTTGTCTCCGGCAACCCTGCATGAAAACTTACAACCTTCTTTTACAAATATCTTGAGAATTATTACAGATATCGTGTTCCCGACAACGAATTCACTCCAGTTAACTTTTCAAGGGTCAGCCGCTGTCGTAGACCATTACCAAATATGGTATATGTACATATTTGAGTAATGTTCTAGGACCGTGGCCGAGCCTTAAAAAATAGCAAAAAATCCGCGTATACCCGATATCTCTAATACTTCTCTAGATATTTGCAAAACAAAATTCAAGTTTTCATGTGGTTGTTGTACACAGCAAAAAAATTTATGCGCAGAAATACTGTAGATCGCATAGCAAGTTTTGGCCCGCCAAAGGGTTATTTTTTTTTTAAAGCGCTGCCGAGGGCGCAGAAAAACTATGGATCAGACCACCGATTTCGGATGGACCCGGGTAATTTTTTTTTTGCGGATATGTCCAGGATTATCAGATATATCAGGTTTTCGCCTTCGGATTCGATATCCTGGGGCCAAAATGCATATCTGGGTACCACTTTCGGATTTTTAGCTTTTTTAGCGCTCGGCTACGGTCCTAGAACATTACCCATATTTGCACATAACTATTAATTTGAGTGATATGTGGACAATTTTTTCAGCAAATGCAGAGGAACGCAAGGAACAGGCTGTTCTCCTGCTTCTTGGAAGCACTATGAACGAGTTCATCGTATTATAGGAAACGATCGCATAAATAATGTTGAAGCTGTTGTTATGGATAGTATACGAGGTAACTTTATTAATAGAGACAGATATTGTCATTAATATTTGTAAACTACCAAACATTAGTATGGTAAACTTTTAATTTTATTGCAATTAATTTAATTTTTTCAACTTCCAACTTCACAACAAAATAAACAATCAAGCGAATGACAGTTTGAACACAATTTACCTCAAACACGCAGTGGAAACAGTTGACAACTATTTCGAACCCAAAACTGGCAAACACGGTGTTTGGGTTTGGTGGAAACAGCATATAATGTTGAAGTGCGTTTTTCATATTTTGGGTTCCTGTAGCTGAGAAAGGGCTTTTACATCTTTTCATTTTGATTTGTATGGCGGCAAAAAAAGGTTTGCAGCTCAACAAGTACACATTGTCATTTGGATTTTTATAGCTGCAAAAAAGCTTGTAGCTCAAAAATTTCATTTTTGGATTACTGATACTAGCGTCATTTGGACTTTGATCGCGCAAGGGCTACGGCAACAAGCAAACCCTTAATACGTATCATAGACACTGGCTGCTAAAAAAAAGCTTAGTGACCACGAAACAGGAGGAAAAAGTCAAATTAAAAAAGGACATACTCATCATGAAATTGGCCAACAAGTTGAACCAATAGCATACGAAGTAGAATAAAAACAACAAAACTAATGGGAACAGGGATGCCGCTGCATAGTCTATAGGACAGATCAAAGATGCATGCAACTAATCAACTTTCAATATTACGTCATTAGCATTATGCTAATATAATATTTTGGAGACTATTACTCCTTATCGGCTGCCGACCCATTTTAACAAATTCATATTTGCTAAATGTTTGACAGAACCCACTCTTCCTTTTGAAGTGAATTTCATTTAACTTTTTACACTGTCCCTGTTCAAGGACCAACATAATATAATAAATTTTTACACCTAAAATCAATGGTATGCGTTTAAATTTATATATTACGGTAGTAATAACTATTTAAATCTTGGTGTGTGACGTGTTAAGTTTATATATTTCATTTGTGCATCATTCATGAGTTTGGCAATTAAGTCCTGGGAATTTAGTTATAACATAAAAACTGGGAACACTTTTATTCGTCATAAAGTGTCTAGGAGGGGGATCTTCCTTTTAGTTAAGAGTTGAAGTAGATAGCACGTTTGGTTTGTGTTTTATGCGTTTTTTTACAAGTCGGGTAGTCGTTGGATATTTAAGTATGGTCCTGACACGCATAAACACAGCCAACAGTGGCAATGTTGATTGATTTTTCTTTTAGATATCCACGGTATCATTCACCGTGAATATGTTTAAGCTGGTCATACAGTGACTGGAAAATTCTATGTTTGCGGTGATTGGAGCGGCAAGGGTGGCTGGATCTTGTACAATGCCCCGCCGATTCCTGGTTCGTTGTGCAAGAGTTTTTGACAAAATGAAAAAGGCATCCCAACGTTGGCTCCCTCACCCACCATATAGCCCGGATATTGCTCCCTGCGACTTTTTTCTATCTACAAGATGAAGTCGAACCTCACGGAAACTGAGGTCTACAGGAGGCGGCATACAGGAGGTCCAAGAAGCTGCAACCGTGGTGCTAAACGGCCACTTCGAAGGACTACCAAGGTAAATTTTTTTCCTAAAACTTCATTTTATCGTTTTTTATTCCCAAATTCCCGGAACTTAATTGCCACATCTTGTATTTATAGTTTGCGCATTTGAATCCGCATAATCTAATGTGCTCATAGTAAAATAAAATAAAAAAACATGTAATTAATTTTGACCATTTAAGCTGTTATGTAAATTAAACACAACTAATTGAAATAAAATTCCTGAATTAATTTCAGCAATTAAGTATAGATCCAAAATCTCTAATCTTTTTCATATGTTCATTCGGTATCGCAAGTGTTGCTAAATTATATAAACGGTGGTAATGAGTAATTTAGCTAAAATTACATTACATTAGTAAAATTTCCTCGGATTAACTTAGTTCGATCTCAGAATATGTCGAAAAAAAATACTAATTTGACATTGTGCTTACCTAATTCGTTTTTTTTTGTTATGCATTTACAATGCCTTCGAAAGAATCAAGACAGTATTTTAATTCAACATCGTCAAATTAAATTTATCTTTTTTTAAGAACTGGAAAACTGTTAGGGTCTGCTGCTACGGTCTACGGTTACGGTCCACTTGGGAGCGTGTTCGCGCGAACACACCTAGTGATGGGGCGAAAGTTGCGATAAAAAGTATCGGAAAACAAGGAAAAAACAGACCGGCCACCACTAGAGAAAAGATCGAGAATGAGTTTCCGGAAAAAAGTGTGATTGGCAGCAGCTAAAATTGTGGCGGCCTGGCGATATAAAAAAAAAAAAAGGGAATCGTGTAACATCGGTTGGCACAACTTCAATAATTCAATGATTTTTCAGAGAAAAGGTTTAAGGCATTAATAATGAGTACTGAATAAAAATTGTATTTATAATGGGAATGCTGACGTCGCCCTTTATTTAGAAGGCATAGGGTAAAGCAGGTAAGGGGCCACCGAAAACTAGGTGCGTCGGTGGCCATGGATTTGAGGGTGGGAATAGCACCGGGCGTCGCAACACCACCCGCGGCGCCCCCTATATATATTCAGCCCATTTCTCTTTTTGTTTGTTTTATTTTAAATTTTCAGCGGTTTTTTTTGATTTTGATTTTCAGCGTTGGTAACCGGCCATGTCCGGTTCGGTAAATTTTTTTTTTTTGCGGTTATCTTTTTGAATTTAAATTTTTGAATGTTAACGGTCGGTCCGTGACATCCGGTTCGGCCGGATGTTGTTTTATTTTGAATTTGACAGCTGTTAGTTTGATAGGCATGATAGGAATTTTTTTTCTGTGTATGGCGCAGGAACAGTAAGGTTGGCAAGGACCCGCCCCAGCCGACAATGACTAGCCACTGTGCACCACCACATCATGCCGACCGCCTTCCTTACTGCTTCCATCGAAAATGCGATACCATAACAAAACAAAACGAAACTTATCTAATTGATTTACCAGATCTTTAATCAAAGATAAGTTCCAATCACCACTAAGATAAATCGACAGGAAATATACACGATCCCTATACAATAATGCGTTCAATCATGACACAGGAAATAATACACTTAGTGCTACGTGAAACAAATCGTAAAGGCAGGGAGGTTACAGCTGCATGGAATTTGGCGAATCCCACGAAGAAAAAGGAGTGGAAGCCAGTGACAGTGAAAGAGTTTGACGCCTTTGAAGATATTCTTTTGTATGCTGGACTCACAAGATCAAACCATGAACCAGCTATGGAATTATGGGACGCGACGCGTTGCCCAATATATAAAGCTGCGTTGTCGTACGATCGCTAATTTATTCGATTCGACAATGGAAATACTCGACAACAGCGAGTCATCAACAGCAAAACTGCGGCTATTGACGATATTTGGCAAATGTTGCAACATAACTTGGCAGCAGCTTACACTCCTCATGAAGCACTAACAGTTGATGAGCAATTGTTCCCTTACAGAGGCCGCACCCGCTTCACACAATATATTCCGTCAAAGCCAGCTAAGTATGGTTTGAAAGTATGGTGGTTATGCGACTCACAGAGTTATTATCCTATGAAGGCAATGATATATTCTGGAAAACTGCCAAACCAACAACGGGAGATAAACCAAGGGCAGAACATAGTGCAGGATCTTGTGGAATAATATTTAAGGGCCGTATGCAGCTCTTAAGAAAACCAAAAATTCCATATAAAATGACAGCCAAGAAATGCTCAAGAAAAATTTTATGAGTGAAATTTTCTTTTGTAGTACGCAGCTCTGAAGAAATTTACATACATTTTCTACTACTATTTTCTAAAGATTTTTTAGAAAAAGTGTACACATAAACTCTTTCTTTGCCAAGAAATAAATGGTTGTGCATTATTTCTTGAAGAAAAAGTGACATTTGGACTGTCAAAAATACTATCGACTGTTGATAAAGAAACAATTCTTTAGAAATAGCGATTAATAAATTAACTCAGGAATGGAAAACACCGCAAAAGCCTCTAAGCGTCAGAAGCGCATATTGCACTTTTCCAGCGAGGAAAAGCGCAACCTTATTTCAGTCGTTAGATCAAAAGATCGGATTTGGAATATCGGCGATCCGCTGCATTCAAATAAAAATGCAGTGGATCAGGCGTGGAATGAAATAGGTTCTACGCTTGGTAAATCGGGTATGTATAATACGTTGTATATTCATACCAATTTGAAAACTTATAGTATTTTTATTTAGTGGAAGAGTGCAAAGCTGCGTGGAGTCCTGACCCTAGCAAGCCTTCTTATCGTCCAAGTGGAGAGTTCTAAATTCAATTGTTGTGTAACTTCAGCCTTTTTAGACAATTGCGGTTACATGTGCGTTGAAGCACGCCTAAGATCTTTGAGTGGCTGATTGCCGGTAGCATGGTACTATCGATATGAATAGTTGTTCCAACATCTGCTTGTCCCGCGATGTGAACAGGGTGGTCGAGAAATTGGTCAGTGATAATACATAGTGCATAGGTGCATGATAAAGCATAGGAGATTCCAGTCGAGGGTATTAAAGAAGTTCAATGTTAAGCTATACCAGCTTTTCGTAGATATAAACATTGTGAAGCGAATAAAAAGCACAGAGGCTTCGCTGACTAGGTCATGTTATGCG
This sequence comes from Eurosta solidaginis, assembly GCF_040869045.1. Lineage (NCBI taxonomy): Eukaryota > Metazoa > Arthropoda > Insecta > Diptera > Tephritidae > Eurosta > Eurosta solidaginis. The sequence goes on from NC_090321.1 coordinate 61,200,791, forward strand.
AATGTATGACAACGTTACGACCCGTAAAGTATTTCTATCGGCAATCGTATTTGGCAGCAAAGGAAGGAGCAACTTCCACAGAGTTGTTAAAACTGGTGGCGAAAGGCTTGAAAGTGTTGGTTATCGCGAAACAAGAATAGCTGGTGTAATTTTCTTAATAAACTTGGCACAGGATTACTTAGTCGGAGTTTGAGCCTTCTTATTTTTTCATTCCGAAACTCCTGGTCACGAAGCGAGAAGTTGGACACGCAAAATAGAAATACGTTTAGCACTTTCGCAATATAAAGAATATCACTGAACTTACCAAGTGCTCATGTCTTAAAATTTTCAGCAAACTTCCTCTTCAATGTAGAAGTATTTATTTTATTTTGTTTTTCTTTAGTTTTTAATTAATTAATTTAAAAAGCGCACCCACTTCTTATTTATTTCATTCAATTAATTTCTTTCTCTATATTTTGCAACTCTTCTTCTTATACTATTGTTATTCACCACGCATCGTCAAATGTCAAAAATTCTTGCCTACTCCTATTTGAAGGCAAAAGAAATAATTCAAACAATTTCTTGAGCATTTACTTTTGATCTGCATATGGCGCTTTAGATGCTGGCCGTACTATATACGCGGATAATTTCTTTACCACTCTTGACTGGGCACGTATTTTGATGAGGAGCAAGACCGCATATGTTGGTACAGTGCGCTACAACAAAACATTCATTCCACAGGCGTTCAAGAAGAACCGGAAGTTATAAAAAGAGTAAAAGAAGATTAAAAGCCAAGAACTACGTCATGTACTAATAAAATCTCTGTTTGAAAGCATACAAATTTGCAAAGAGAAAGTGAAGAAAGTAGAGATGATGAAAACTGCAAAGAATTTAGTTAAGGAAGGAATTTCTATCAATATTATTTTAAAAACAGTAGGCATCTCTTTAGACGAAATTCAACAAATTTAAAATAAAAATCAGTATCTATTAATATCTTTACTTTTTGATGAAAAAATAAGTAAAACAATTTTAAAATTGATTTGACTTCACTCAAAAGCTATGGCTTTATGCCAATGCTGATGAAAAAACAGCAGTAAATATATAAAAACATTTTGTTATTAGTGAAGGGTAATTTTTATAACCTGCTGCGAATCAAGCGATAAAAAAAGGAAAGGAGGGTGCTTAAAATCAAGGTTAACTAAAAGGCGTGCTTAAGATTTACAATACAAGCAATAATATTGAACCTCAGATTATATTTTTTCTGAAAATTGCGATAAACATTCGACATAATCTTAAAAATGTTTATCTCTCTGATCTTATTTTCTACCCTCATTCTAAATGATGCTAACCTATTATGCTCTAGAGTTAATGGCTTTTTACGATATTTTTTATATGGAACTATTACATTCCTTTGCAATTTTTGCCAACCATGATATCCAGAATCGGCATGGCTGCTTCTTGTGGTTGTGCCAAGTCTATAACCTAAGTGTCATGGCCGGGACACATCTTAGAGGATGGCGCCAGTAAAGATTTAATAGAAAGACAGAAAAAAGTGGTATTGGTATAATTCAATAAATCTTTATTTTGTATGCCGCAACGTCCATTTAATAAATAAAAATGAATAAAATGAAATCGCCTACATAATTGTGCCTGGCAGAAGGCTGACCTGCGCCAATCGCTCTTCAAGAGCGGCACATACATATGCCTTCTGTTTAGGCCCAATGCCTAACTTTTATCTGATTGACGGCGCCCCTCCCTAACGTTTTAATAATATTTCCAGCCACCCACACTCACGCCGCATTTGTGTGCATGCATGCACATGCATGCGTTTCATACGCATGCACGTGTGTGTGCGGGTTGTCAGCACCCATGCACGTATATGTGGGGGCTGTTGTGTGTGTGGCTTTTTTTCCCCTCCTTAATACCAGAGGACTTTTTCGCGGCTTAGCGGTTGTCCTCAACGGGATAACCGGTCTCTTTCTCGATTGACCGCCAACCAGCACACATCGCAAGGATCACCATCGTCACTTAAAACACCAAGGTAATATTGTAACCACATTGTATTTTCCTTCACTCTAAATTAAATATTATATTACAACGAGGAAATTCCTCTCTGTGTTCTTATTTATTTCTTTTGAGCGCACCATCCACTCCAAGATCGACCCGTGTGCGGCTACCTACTGCCGGTTTCAGACGCACCCAGGCCGAACATTGGTCCTCCTCACCAGGAACTAAAAGCGCCTCTTTGTTATACAGTCCACAACACAGCACAATTTATCAACCTCAAAAACTTTTGCCGAAGGATTTTGCCTACTACAAAACTTGCGAATTGCCACAAAAACTCATCAAAGGATTTATTTGCCAAACACAACAGCGAGAAAAGTGGGATTATATTATATTATACAAATACCGGAGCCACAGCACAAAGAGAAGTAAGTGTTATATTTCTTGCCATTTTTTTTTTAAGTGTTATTGAAGAAAAATAAAGAAAACACCTGTGTTGTGCGCGAAATATTGAAATCGAGAAGAAGTGTAAAAAGTGAGATTACTTAGTGGGCACCATTTTTCCATTTTAAAAGTTAAACCACTTGATTTGTTAATTTATTTCAGTCCTTGTGATTATCTGGTCTATCCCCCCACCAGTGGTAAGGTTTTCCAGACACAACACTACTAAATAGGTTTTTGTTGTTGTTTATTTGCACATCACAAACACGAAATATAGTTCAATTTAATTTAATTAATCCGGTGCTCACTTCACTTTTTAAACACTTTTTACACTTTTTTCTTGCGCTTAGTTTCGTATATTGCACGCATTTTTTCACTTTCTCAAAAATACACCCATTATTTGTGGAGGTGGCGAGTGGTCCCTTTTTTGTTGTTGCCGCTGAGACAAAAAGTTTGTACATAATATCGTTTGCTATTTTTCACTGCTGTGACAAAAAGTCCAAAAATTAACCCTTTTCCGTTGTCCCTACGCTGACAAAGTCTGAAATAAAAGTAATAAATATAAAACGTCGAAATTCAAAGTTTTTTAATTTACTGCTAGGCCAGGTATCTTAATTCAGGAGACTCTCATTATTTCTAATCAGCAATTTTCTCTTTAATAAACGTAACCAAGACAATGGAAACCTACATCCGTTTAGCAGAATCAATCGCAGAGTTTGATAAAGATTACAGCCTTATTCCGGAGAGCGACCATAGCAAACACACCCTTGCAATACAGCAGGAAGAGTTGCGGCTCTTGTGGAAGAAGGTAAAGTCTGCGTTTGATTCGCTATTGGGATCTGATGAGGTGTCAGCGGATGACGTTATGGCGATCAGAAAGAAGCAAAAGGCAGCATACACAATCTACGTGCGATGTTCAGCGTCTATATCTGCTGAGGCAGAAAAATACAAGAAGGATGAAAAGAACGTCAACCCTGAGCAAGAACCTCATGGGCATAAAATTCGCCTCCCTGCTTGCGATACGGAAGTTTTTAAAGGGGATTATCTGTCTTGGCCAACTTTTCGCGACCTTTTCACGGCAATTTATATAAACAATTCCAGCTTGAAAGGGGTGGAAAAGTTAGTCCATCTCAACAACAAAACGCAGGGCGAAGCAAAAGATATCGTTAAAAAATGCCCCCTCACAAATGAAGGTTTCGAGATGGCCTGGAAAAACTTGTGTGAAAGATACGAAAACAAACGTATCTTAGTTAACACACAACTACAAATTTTATTTAACTTAAAAAAGGTAGAAAGTGAGTGTGGCAGTTCAATAAAAAAGCTGCAAAATGATATAAATAATTGTATTTCGTCCCTCAAATGCCACAAAATTGACACTTCCAATTGGGATGCAATCCTGACCTATCTATGCTCAACCAAGTTACCAGAGAGCACGCTGGCTCTTTGGGAGCAAAGTATAGACCATAAAATGGACATATCCAAGTGGGAGGATATGGATAAATTCCTGTCTAATCGGTTTCAGACACTTGAAACAGTGTCTGGTTTTACAGGGCATGCCACTTCGAAAGTGCAAAAACCAAACGCGTCGCGACAATCAACGGAAACCCCTACGAAAAGACTTGGTGCTTTTCAAACGAAAGTATCCAAGCAAACAATAAAATCAATTTGTAAAATGTGTAAATCCCCTGAACACAGATTACGCAACTGTTCACGCTTCTGCGAGTTAACCCCAGTAGAAAGGATTAAATTTATAAAATCCACAAGTGGCTGCCTGAATTGCTTATCCCCAGGACACACCGTGACGAAGTGCACCAGTTCCTACAACTGTTCCAAGTGCCATTCTCGTCACCACACGCTCCTGCATGCGGATACATCTCAGCACACGGCTGTACGCAATCCTTTCAAAGATGCGGATAATATCCCAACAACTTCGGCACAGGCGCGACAATCTGCGAACCAGAATGTAAAATCCTGTCATGCCAATTCCAGCACAGGCGTGCTATTAGGAACTGCTCGCGTACACATTCGCCATAATGGTACCGACTTCTCCGCACGGGCATTAATTGATTCAGGGTCTGAATGTTCCTTTATAACTGAAAGACTGAAACGCAGAATCAATTTGCCAGCGAGAAAAATGCATGCCCAAGTTTCAGGCATCACAAATTCGGTGTCAGCCCAGGTGAAAGAAGCATCCAAAATTGAATTACGTTCACCAGTGGATGCCTGCTTCAGCCTGACTACACCCGTTCTAGTCCTAGCCAAACTCACTGGGAATCTTCCATCCTGCCATATCAACGTCATGACTATGCAGGCATTCCCAGACTTGGTTTTGGCAGACAAGAGGTTCTACATCAACGAAGATGTAGACCTCATACTTGGAGGAGACATATATCCCCAAATTATACTGAGTGGTCTGAAAAAGAATGTACTAAATACACTTTTGGCCCAAGAGACAGTGTTCGGTTGGATACTAACCGGTCGCATCGAAGCACCGAGTCCAACGAAGAGCATCATGTCATTCTACAACGAGGTTGCATTGGACAACCAATTAAAAGCTTTCTGGGAGGTAGAAAATGTTCCCAAAAACAAAATGCTTAATGAAGAAGAAAGGTATTGTGAACAATTATTTAAGGACACAACACAACGTGATGAAAGTGGAAGATATACAGTCTCGCTACCATTCAGGCAGGATTACCCTGAGAAGATTGCATTAGGACCGTCTCTAAAGCGCGCATGTTCACAATTCTTCAGAAATGAGGGGCGATTACTGAAAAACCAAGAGTTAGGGAAAGAGTATGTTCGGGTGTTATCCGAATACGAAACGCTTGGACATATGAGAAAAATTAAAAATAATGTACCATCCGACGATTCGGATAATTATTTCCTGCCCCACCACGCCGTTGTAAAGGCGGAAAGTACCACCACCAAGGTGCGCGTCGTCTTCAACGCGTCAAGCCCGACAGCAAATGGCATTAGTCTAAACGACATACTCCACCCATGTCCAGTACTCCAAGCAGACTTGCCTATTTTAATTTTACGTTGGCGACTGTATCGCTTTGCCTTTAATAGTGACATAGAAAAGATGTATAGGCAAATTTGGGTGACCGATAATCACGCCAAATTTCAAAGAATTGTCCATCGAACATCCCCCAACGAACCCATCAGTCTTTACGAACTGAAGACTGTTACCTTTGGTGTAAACTGCGCCCCCTACCTCGCGATACGGTCACTTCTACAATTGGCTGATGATGTAGAAAATACGCACCCAATAGCATCGGGTATATTACGAGAAAGTATGTATGTCGACGACGTTTTATCTGGAGGACATACAATAGCGTCAACCATCAGAGCAAGAAACGAGATTCGCGAAGCATTACACTCAGCTGGCTTTCCATTGCGCAAGTGGACATCAAATTGTGAGGAAATCCTTCAGGACATCCCCAAAACGGATCTGCTCAGCGAGGACTTCCTAGCGTTTGAAGAGGCTAGCTCGGTGAAGGCACTCGGAATACGATGGAACGCGCATTCAGACATGTTTTACTTCGCCCCGGGAGCTTTAGAGAGTGGCGAGAACATCACCAAACGCGCAATCCTATCCGCTATAGCCAAACTTTTCGACCCTTTAGGCTGGCTTGCACCAATGGTCATAGTAGCAAAAATATTAATGCAGAATATTTGGTTAGAAGGCACCGGATGGGATGAGCCTGTCTCACCAAATACATTAGAACGGTGGAAAACCTTCACCCAACACTATGGCGAAATAGATAACATACGGATACCGCGGTGGGTAAATTTTTCCCCGGAAGGCGAAATAGAAATCCACGGCTTCTGTGACGCTTCCGAGAAAGCATATGCTGCAGCGATATATATGCGCGTAAAAAGAGACGATCAGTTTTTCATTAACTTACTCTTAGCAAAAACCAGAGTAGCTCCAGTGAAAACCATCTCGCTACCACGTTTAGAACTCTGCGGCGCCGTGCTTCTCGCAGAAATGATGGAATCAATATTCCGAAATATTCATTTGGGACCCGTAAAAGTTCACCTCTGGACGGATTCAACCATCGTACTCGCATGGATAAGAAAGCCGCCCTGTTCCTGGTCAACCTTCGTCGCACACCGAATCACTAAGATCATCGATATGGTCGGTAGCAAGGACTGGCTTCACGTGGACTCGGAATCTAATCCAGCGGATCTAGGAAGCAGAGGACTACTTGCATCAGAGTTGACCACCAATTCGTTGTGGTGGCAGGGACCTTCTTGGCTGCAAGAAGACAATTCCCACTGGCCAGCACAAGAGACCGAATACAAAACGTCCGTTGAGGAGAAGAGGGCACAAACATATGCCACGACAAGGGTAGATCATGTAGATATTCTCAACCGTTTTTCAAATTTACCCAGGGCTTTAAAGGTTCTTTCCTATGTTAGGAGATTTTATAAACGAACTCACCCAAAAACTAAAGCAATGTTCCACGAAAGGTCGTGCATAATCTCAGCCGATGAGATTAAGGCAACGACTCAAGCATTAATACGAGTCTGCCAGAAACAATTTTACGGGACAGAATATTTAAAATTGAAAAATAGGGAACCTATCGATCGAAAGAGTGAAATACTGTCACTCAACCCATATATCGACAAAGATGATATTATTAGAACAGGGGGGCGTCTAGGGGCTTCAAAGGACATGTCATACAATGAGCGTCATCCGATCATCTTGCCGTACAATTGTAGGCTGTCTCGCCTTACAGTTATGATGGCTCATCATGACTCCCTTCATGGCGAGAACCAGCTCATGCTCAGTCTTATCCGAACCCAATACTGGATACCGAATGTCAAGACCATGATCAGAGCCATCATCCACAATTGCAAAACCTGCATTATTCACCGGAAGCAGGCACAGTCCCAACTTATGGGTACCCTTCCCTGCGAACGGACTACTTTTACCCGCGCGTTCACCAATACCGGGGTAGACTTTACGGGGCCTTTCGACATCAAAAGCTACCGCGGTAGAGGATGTCGACTGTCAAAAGGCTACGTATGCCTTTTTGTCTGTTTCTCCACTAAGGCCATTCACTTAGAGGCCACTAGTGACCTCAGCACCCCATGCTTTCTCGCAGCCTTCTCGCGTTTTATCGCGAGAAGAGGATGTCCGAAGAACATCTACTCCGACAATGGTACAAACTTTGTCGGAGCATCAAGATCTTTACGATCCGAATTTAAAGCCTTTCTGGCCGAAAGCCGAGACAAAACAGTCTCAAAGTATAGCCATCAAGCATTGAGCTGGCATTTTATTCCCGCCGCCGCTCCACATATGGGCGGCCTGTGGGAAGCGGGAGTGAAGAGCTTCAAAAGCCACTTCAAAAAGATTGCTTCTCCCCACAAATATACTATGGAGGAGTTCCAAACACTTTTGTGCAGGATTGAGGCGTGCCTCAACTCGCGCCCTCTCAGTCCAGGATCGAATGACCCAACGGACCTGGAACCACTAACCCCCGGACATTTCCTAACCGGCAGCCACCTGCTGGCTCCACCAGAGCCAGATGCCAGTGAGAGCTCTGCCTCGATGATCAATCGATGGCAGAAACTCAAAGCCCTCCATCACACTTTCTGCAAACGATGGAAGGTGGAATATCTATCCGAACTTCAAAAACGAGTGAAGTGGAAGCATCCCAAAGAAAACATAAAAGTGGGAGATCTCGCTGTCCTCAAAGAGGACAACTTATCTCCCAACGAGTGGAGGCTAGGCAGAGTCGTCAACGTACACCCCGGAGAAGATAACCGAGTACGTGTAGTCGACCTCTTTACCGAGAAGGGTCAAGTCAGACGACCTTTGGTCAAACTGATCCTTCTTCCCAACGGCTGCCATTTCTACAATTTCAAACCCAAATTTATTCTCACAATTCAAATTTTATTGTTACGGCAAAAGTTTGAACCGCATATAATTATAAGGTAAATCCGCCTTAGAGGTCAAACCGTCTTTCAAAACAAATCTAAAGGAACTTATTATAAACTAACTTGGTCATTTCAACTAAAAAACTTACGTTCGTGGTCGCAATGGCGGGCCGATCGTTGATGGATTTCGGTAGGTTAAGGAACAGGATACTTGATGTGCAATTGTGGGTAGTTACCTCGCGTGTACTTCCTCGAGACACCTGCAAATTTCAAAACGAGTCTGAGACACCACTTCGTCAGTAAATTCAGTGCTATGGAATATATAATTACCGGATCAACGAGTTCCCGCCTTGCATTCTAACGTTTGTCAATAACATATTCGTTCAGCATAACTACGGTCGTTGTAGTTAACACTAAACAGGATACATCGCAGAGACGTTTTGGCACCAAACCAGCAAAGACTCCTAAAATACCTTCAGTTTTGGAGACCTCTCACTGAATCAAGGATGAATCCATCAAGCGTTTCGCGTGCTATAAGTGTGCCATCAGGCGCGGTGATATTACATGAAATGGATGTGGTGCAATAATATCGGAAACACTCCGCACAACTTCACCCTTAACATTGATTGTGAACGGCACAGAAAGCTCTTCATTAGTAGGGTCAACGTTGTCTTTATCATCATCAACCCATGGTAGGTCAGCCTTATCTGCAATTTTTTCGCTACAAATCATGCTCAAAATTGATTCCACTAACTTCGGCGTCAAACCACGATAGCAACCATAAAATTCATCTATCTTCGCGACGTAGCCAGTGTTCACTATTTTCGTGGGAACGCCTGTCTGGATGTTATGGAGCCTGTGGTCGCTGGTGATAATCGTTTCCAGTGGCGTTTTATTCGTATTGTATGTGCAAATGTCACGTAACTAAGTAAACCTCACAAGCTCAGATGATTTATATAACAGCATTCTTATTAAAAAAAAAAAAAAGGGAAAAATTTAAAGCAGCATAAAAAACAAGTAAATGCCGGAAGTCCAATTTACATAACATATATATTCATATAAGAGTACAAATTAATCCCAAACTATAACAATTTTTATGATGCGTTCCCACATCAACACAATGTGACTGAAAATTATTAACTTCCACTCCTCCTTTATCATACACAACATAGCGTTTTTATGCAGAAGTTTGCTTACGTTTGAAACTATAATATCCGTATATAATGTACATACTATTATATTTTTAATTCTCCAGTCACTAATTTAGAAATCAAGTCAAGCCACGTACGTCTTGATGTCTTACAAATTAACAAAATTTACTATGACGAACATACTAAACTATATATGAAATGCGCAGAAGTCGGAAATCCACTACTCAAATTATAAATACAATTGGTAGTCATAATATGAAATTCATAGAAAATTTAAAAAAAATCGTAAAACTTCAATGTAAATGTTATGTGTAAAAAAATTGCACACTCTTTCAAACACTCAATAATTTATGACCATTGTTAAAGTTTTTATACGTCATAACTTGATAAAAGCGGTGTATCATAATAACGTTGTGATGAAGCAAAACTGGTGCACGGCAAAAGCCAACACATGGGATGACCGCGTCCAAACACCTCGGCAAATAGATGACACCTTCTACGCCTAGGACGTTGCACGTCTTTACCTTTCATTTGTACAGCTTCTACTGCCGTTTCATCATGCAATATAGCATGTAGCTGGTCAACCATTATAGCCAGAACGAAAAGTCCAAATAATGCAGATTCTAATAGAAGAATTACACTATGCAGCATTCTCGTTTGTGTTTCCAATGTTGAAACATTACAGGTTGTACATGGATAGATGAAGCTGTAAGCCACTAATGAAATGGAATATAGCGAAAGCAAGCCCACATAAAAAAGGAATTGTAGAAAGAATTTCTGGTTTCTTCCGCCTACACAGTTATTTATCCACGGACAATGATGATCCATACGCCTGATGCAACGCTTGCAGGTGCGACAATGATGTGCCCGTGGCGGACGGTATGTCTCACATCTTGTGCATACAGTCCATTCACTGCCGCCACTATTGTTATTTTTGCCGGTTGTATGCAGGTCTGAGAAATCAAGACGGTTTGCCGGTAGTGGCACACGTCCTGGGTCTGAAAGCACGGCTTTGAGATGCGACATGCACAACAGAAACACGGTTGTGTTGAACAATATTACGTGCAATGGTGCCCAGATACTTGCCTCCATAGTTTGCAGTATAATCCAACGTAGCACAACGTAATCTGCATAAGCAACTGCACCGTAGGTGATGACTAGGCAAACAATGCCACAAGGATCTCGTATGAAAGTCATTATTGCCTTCGTCACCACCCCGCTATTATTCAGAAACTATTCTAATTAGATTTGTGACAAATTTTTGTTTTGCTAAGACACCTTTGTACTTAATATTTTAAGTACTTTATTCGCCGAACCATCCACCTATAAGCTAGTTAGTATGACAGCATTAGTTGGAGCTTGCTCCTCACATTCTAAATATAAATTTTTTAATACAACAATTGAGTTTAAAAAGTCTTTACGTACGAAAAATCCTTATACGATCATACCATTGTGTACTTAGATGTTGCCTCCGTAGTTTAGAAAAAAATGGTTGTACGCCAAGCCACGCCGTAATCCAGAATGAAAAAATGAAAAAAAATCATTCCATGTATTTTCCGTTGTTTCAATTCATCCATGGCGGAACGATACAAGGTGGCAGCATGGTTACATACCTACAAACATATATACAAATCCTATGTACTTTGTTTTTGTAAATTCGATGGACAAATGTCAAAATCGTACTGCGCCGGAAGTTGATGTATCAAATCAAATAAAAAAAGTTTATAATCAGCTGTCCCATGCTGCCACCTTGTATCGTTCCGCCATGAATTCATCGGAATTTCCCGTTGAATACAAGCATATAAGTATGAATACGTTTTTTTTGTTTTATCATTGCCGTTGGTATGCTTGTACCAGTGCGCGGACCTTCAACGTTAACAGGAATGTTGGTAGATTTTATTTGGAAAACAGTAGCGAGACTGAATATTTGTACAAAACAATTCATACTTTATTGCAAAGTAAATAAAGCACATTTCACGGAAATAACACTTTTAAAAACATTTAAGCAAGATAAAAGTACATGTAAATTGGTATATAAATAGCTTACGCCAATATAATACTCACTTTTTCGGCATTATATGTACTTAAAACGTGGACTTTCGTTCAAATTTAATCACCAGAACTGATGAGAGTAGCGTAGGGAGATGTTTGCGAACTCATTTGCAACATTTATCTCATATTCTGTACACAAATTTTTTCAAAATTGGTTAGTGTCATCCCTAAATGTTAGTTAGGTATACTCGGCAATTAAGCACATGTACCAAAGGATCGCAGTATATGTTTTCAGTGCGAAAATACTGAAATATTGGTAGAATCTAAGTTTTGGTAGCAGAAGTAGTAGAAAATGAAAAATGGGTCAAAAAGGTTGGTCAAACTAACAATGCGGTAAAGTCCGTGCACTGACTGCCCATATACTTATACCAACGTATGTACATATATATGCCGAGTTTAAATGTACATTATATTAGGGATGTATAAAAAGATGCAAACGGGTACCCAAAAACCCGAGTCTGAGGAATCGGTATCGGAGCCAAATACCCTTCGGGAACCGTGCCTTTTGATAAAAGCCATCAATAAAACAGGACTACAAGAGTACTTGGGAAAAGTTGAACAAATAAGCGGAGGGCAATACCAACAAATAAAAAATTCTACGTTTTATAAATCTCTCCCCTCTTCCAAAACGAACATATTTTTTCTTTACATCGCATACAATTTTGCTGTCCAAACATTTTTTTTTGTGGCGGGCAGGGAAGTTGTTGGGTTTTAGCACCAACAACACAAATAACAGCGACTCAAAAGAACCCACGCTATACACTTTCTACCCGGTTCGGCACCAGAATGTGTGAACCGAAAATCGTAAATGCTCATTTTCTGCAGCACTAGTGTGCCCGTGACCAACTAAAACGCTGCCGGGTGACACAAAATAAACAAAATAAGGCACTAAAGACCCAGGCACATAACGTGCGGGGAAAGAGGCCATGCACATAATGCACGCCACATATGAATATTATTTTTTTGCAGCGACAGATGTTTCCCCTTATGCGCGCGTTAATAAAATTTCCCAAATCCCCAATAATACAACTAGGGACCACTCGCCCATGCACTTTGACAATGACCCGACCCATTGAAACCTATTTCACTCCTTTCAGGAAAATGGGTCGTTTTGCCGCTTTAAAACGAAACGCTGCCAAGAACGTCATGCGTTATACGTCGGAATGCCGCGCTTGTTTTAAGCAACATCCCATACGTCTGTGCCCCATCTTTCGGGCCAAAAAACCCGAGGAGCGTCTTTACTTAGCGATCCGCGGGAGCTGCTGTGGAAATTGCTTGGCTCTAGACCACCGCTCTAACGCATGCCCAAGCCAAGGCCGATGTAAAAAAATGCAGCGAAAAACATCACACGATGCTTCACATCTCCTCGATTGATGAAGAGGAACAGCTACTCCACGAAGCCCGCTCCAAGCCATGGAGTGTACAAGTTGAGGAGGAGCTGGAATCACACCGTGAGCGGATTGACGACTCCATATCGTTATATGCGTCAGATGCTGGAACGGAGACTGGGCCTCTTCGTCCAGCTCGAATCCACCGAACCGGAGCGGAGACTCGGTCTCTTCGCCCAAACACAACACCAGCAGCCAAATCGTATCGACCGCTTTTGCAGCACGAAAGGAAGCGGCTCCAGCACAACCCATCTACCGTCCAGCGCCATGTTCGTGACGGCCGAGCGGAGACTCGGTCTCTTCGCCGGCAAACTAAGGCCCCTCAACGAAGACAACCACCGCGCGAGCGCAGAGCGGAGACAAGGCCTCTTCGCCTGCAACCACGACATCACACCCATCATCAACCACGAGATCGCAGTCACGGATCCAACTCGCTGCAGCTCACCACCGTGTCCGCCTTCCGGGCAGGGCTCCTAGCCCCGCATTCAGCTGCCACCGCCACCATGATACCGACGGTAGCGATCACCCCCACCGCGGTCGTGAAAATAGAAGCAGGGGGGCGGCTACACCTCGTTCGCGCCTTAATCGACGGATGCTCCCCCACCACAGTGATTGCGGATGAGCTCGCCCAGGAGCTCCAACTTCCTACCAGCAACATTGGCGGGCAAGCAGGATGTCTGCTGCGTATCCGAGGAAGACACGGACAGAACAGAAGGATTGCGACCCATGCTGCGGTCGTAGCCAATTTTCGGCGCACGACACCCACAACCAGCATCGACAGTGCCATCGCAGCCCCGTACGCTCATCTTCGTCTGGCGGATCCGCAGTTCTACTCATCCGCCCCGATCCGCCTCGTCCTAGGCACAGATGTATATGCCGAGATAATACTCCCAGGGATTCTGCCCACCACGTTTGGCCCTTTGTTAGCTCAGAGTACCATCTTCGGTTGGGTACTCTCGGGCACAACGAAGGCCTAACAGCAAAATGTTCGGTAACGACCGAAATACATGAATTTTTACACTTTTTATCCTTTTTTATTTTATTGAATTTCTGTTGTACACAGTCGCAAGAGGTGTGCATTGTGAGTTCGTACAAGTGAAAAATCTTTCTATCCCTCCATTGCCATGCCTACGTGTCAAATCATAGCTGACAGGGAGAACGGCTGTCGCGAAGGGCCAGAGAATGGAAGAAAGGTTTCCTTTTCTTGTGTTCGCCGTTATTAAATTGAAGTTCCATGAATTGCACATTTGTTTCAAATCAGCTTTAAATTTGTATACAGAAAACATATTAATACACACTCGCTGTTCACTATTGTGAACGTTTTATCGAAAATTCGCCACTAGTATGAAGTCACAATGGAGGTGTGCGTTTTAAAAGCTTGTATCATTACAATAAGTTATTTTTTATTGAATTTTCTTCATGCAAAATTCACAAGCATAGAATTTCCAATGAATTTGTAATAAACGGCAAGAAATATGAACACGTATATCTTCTTACTTCTTTTCGCAATCCCTAGCTCTAGGCAAACCTGGCTCACGCCTTACACCATAACGGGAAAATTGGTGAATGACCGAGGCAGCAGCAACCAAGCTCCCACCATTTTGCGTGCCGCCAAGCCGGCGGACTGTCCGGCATTATGTTAAGTTAGATATAATTAATTATAAGTTTTTATTTTTTTTTCTCTTCTTCACGGTCGGTGATCCTTGGCGGACTGTGATGTTGCGTACCGCAAGGGGGGCGGCATGTTTAGGCCCAATGCCTAACTTTTATCTGATTGACGGCGCCCCTCCCTAACGTTTTAATAATATTTCCAGCCACCCACACTCACGCCGCATTTGTGTGCATGTATGCACATGCATGCGTTTCATACGCATGCACGTGTGTGTGCGGGTTGTCAGCACCCATGCACGTATATGTGGGGGCTGTTGTGTGTGTGGCTTTTTTTCCCCTCCTTAATACCAGAGGACTTTTTCGCGGCTTAGCGGTTCTCCTCAACGGGATAACCGGTCTCTTTCTCGATTGACCGCCAACCAGCACACATCGCAAGGATCACCATCGTCACTTAAAACACCAAGGTAATATTGTAACCACATTGTATTTTCCTTCACTCTAAATTAAATATTATATTACAACGAGGAAATTCCTCTCTGTGTTCTTATTTATTTCTTTTGAGCGCACCATCCACTCCAAGATCGACCCGTGTGCGGCTACCCACTGCCGGTTTCAGACGCACCCAGGCCGAACACCTTCAATCTTATTCAACTACCCATTATTTAGTAAACATATATACTGGCGTGTTACACTTTACAATACGTAAACAAGATACTTTTAAGTATTAATATAGTTTGTCTTAACGTGAAACGGCTAATAATGACTGGATAAATCCTATTTAGTCAAATATTTACAATGTGTTATTATCGAAAAGATAAGAAACTGTAACGTGGCATAACAATAACACGTTTCTCCATGCTAAGTGGCTTACGGACAGTGAATACCAGACAGCTGACTTAACAGCTGTCACCGGCAGTGCAAGCAAGGGCAATAGTGATATGCTTCTTTTAAATATGCAGATTTGCCAAATTTATATCAGACTCGTTGCAGGCGACTATCCGCCTATGAGAGAAGCAACCACGGCGAAGGTAAGCAATCAACTTGCATAACCTGTCTGTTAACATCGACGCTCCCATTCTTCTGACCCCGCTACTGGTACGCACTCCGTCGCCTTACTTCCACTGTTGGTTGCTCGCTATTCAACCGTTGCCGCCTGCCCTATCGCTACCATGCCGCCGGGCTGATCCCCCTTAACCCAATAGTATAAACTAATGTTACAATTAGAAATATATGTTACTTATTTCTTTATCCAAGTAGCCAGATAAAGATGGTGGTGATTTAGCAAAAATCTACTTCGGCTCTCTGAATCTATAAGATGCAAAAACTGAA
The DNA here is from genome assembly GCF_040869045.1 of Eurosta solidaginis. Lineage (NCBI taxonomy): Eukaryota > Metazoa > Arthropoda > Insecta > Diptera > Tephritidae > Eurosta > Eurosta solidaginis. The sequence continues at coordinate 61,216,635 of NC_090321.1, forward strand.
GCTCATATAATGGCAACAGCCGAGGTACTCGATAAAAAAAAAATTATCACAAAATGTCGAGTTATGTCGACAAATTAAAGCAGCTTCAGAATTAAAGAAAAAAGGTAATTTTTCTTTTAGTTAAATTAAAGCCTTGTATACATTTTAAATTGATATTTCGACACACCTCGGCATATGGGTCTCGCTGCAGCTCGTTAACGTTTTTTTACATTCGCTGCAATTATCCTTCTTCAATCAATTATTTCCTTTTTATTTTCAGGGTTTCATAATATAGATATGGCTAATGTGACTGGAAACATTAAACGGTGGTAATGACTAATTACCAAGCTCAAAAAATTTTAAACAAAGTCAAAGTGATCAATCAACCTATCTATGCAATAATCAGTGAGATTTGAATCGATCGGTTTTCAGCTTAGATAAACATCAAATATCATAACATACAGCTGCCGTTAGTAGTACATTAATTGAAAACATATTTAATGTGTATGAACATGTCTTCGTACGAAACGGTTAATATTGATTAAATGAATTTAATTTAGTCCAAAACCTCCACTTTGCCGATTGGGAGAAAGGATTGAAACGATATGGAGCATAAAATAAAATGCAAATACAAACTTTGTATCACTACTATTCAGAAGAAAAAATTAAGCTTGGTGGAAGATTGTTCAACTTTGTAGGGTGCAAAATTCGTTCAAATAAAATACAAAATTATAAAATTATTGCATCCACAAAATCCGCTGCAACCACAACCACCAGACATTTTTGCAGCCAAGCATACCTGCGCAACGTTTGCGGCATGCAGCACGATGATAGGGCGATCGGGAATAATATGCTTCCGCGACAAACCTGCACGTAAAAACGTAATAAAAACTAACAGGTTTTAACGAAATATTCGAACTAAACTAAATCAGGAGGGAACCACATACACCCGCGGCAAAGCTGTTGCCGCTGCAATCCCTGTTTACGGGCCAGGGCCCATACAATTAAAATTATATGAGGCAAATATAAAGTAAACGTGTCCGAGCAAATAGTATGATAGTTCACATTTTATTTGTACGATGAACTAACAATCGATTTTTGGTTTACATTGATTAGAAGCATATGTTGAGTGTCCTACGGGAATCGGTTAATAATGACTATTTAAGTTTAACGTAGATTATAAACTTATATAGTAGCCTACATACAAAATCTGTTTATTAGTTAGTCTTATTTAAACATTGCAACCAAACGCGTTTTTTTAAACGAGTGATTTTATTGGGTTTGAAGAACTGTTGCCGATAAACGAGCTACAAAAAACATCTTATTGGAGAAACCAAAAACGCACACACCCACACGAATTTTTGACAGAGGTGAAGATTTGGAATGAAAAATTCTGCAAATGAAATAGCACGCGTGTATTTTCCACTTCACTTAATACATGTGCCTCTGTCGTACCTTCTGGATGCAGAGGAATATAGGTATTTTGCGAACGTAAACTAAATTTTTCTACGAACAAAATTGCAGCGAAGAAAAAACTAATTTTTTATTTATTTGTGGTGTTCAACTAGACCATTTCCAGACTTTTACCGAAATAAGTAGAAAAATGTACATTAGTAATTTGCAAATGTTATACTACAAACTTTTTAGCCGTTTTGTGTATATCTGTATATATGTGCCTAGTCCGTAAATGAGCTTAAACGTTGAGTTTGGTGCTAATGTTGCAACATACAAATGTAAAACTATAAAAAGGGAAGTATTAAATTGGCCGGAGGATACGCTTCTCGAAAAAGTTAAATGTGGTCATAAGTAAGTCTTACATACATATTTCGCTTATAAACATACAGACGTTAGAATTTCAACCTTTACAAAAACGTAATTTCCAGACTTTCCGTATTTTCCAGCTTACTCAAAGCTTTATAAGCCCATTTGGAAATATCTCACTTTTGACCATGAGACGGAAATCCTTTCAATCGGAATTTCGTTTTTCTTTGAACAGAGCAACATAATCTCATGTTTTCTTTAAAACCTGAGGAATATTGAAATCAATATCTTTTACCACTTTGCAGATACGCTCTTTCTCGGAAAGCATGTCTTGTGGGTATTTAAATACCCATCCGGCAGTAATAGGTTAAATTCAAAATCCGTGTCTATTCGACCTATTTTAAGTCCCGTTAATAAAAGTGTATTACATTGACGACGAGGATAATGCAAAATGGCAGTTATACGTTGTTAATGACTAATGAAGTTCAGAATTCCCAATAAATCGGCCAATAAATATTGTAAGTCCGACTCACCAGCCATATTTTATCTTAAACTTATACATTAACATTAAATTATTTATAATAATAACACATGAAGCGTTTTATGCGTTTGAGTTTGGTATACGTTAATGAACTTATTAGCGATTGCAATCATTATGGGGTATCGCAACTGTTAGATATTTAAAAATGATGGTGGTAATGACTACAAAAGCTCAAATTTTTTCAAACCAATTCTTTTACCGCTTTTCAAGCAGTAGGTATACGGAAGAAAGTATCATTTGAAAATTAACTGATACTCAATACAATTTTAATTCAAAAATGAATAAAGATATTTATTTACATACAGTATAACAAACATATTTGTGGGAAAAGGGGAACCCTGCAAAAGCTTTATCATACAGAGAAACCTGGCAGCCCTTAGCAGCATCAGGTTTAAATACTTTTGGCGACTTTTAGATGGAATTCTACATATTTATCTTCGTAAAATTATAAATATTCACAGGTTTTATTAATTAAAAGTTCCATTTGAAGTTTAGAGGGAATCACTGATAAATTGCAAAACAAATTAATGACGAGTGAAGTTCAAAACTTTTAAAGGTTGTTAACTTAACATTTAATGTGTTTGAGGCAGCAGCAGAGTCATAACATTTATGATCTTGTAAACAAAGAATTTGAAATCCGAATATAACAAAAGTTACGATAGTAAATACCGAGAAATACAACCTAATCCGATCTGAAACGATATGCTCCCTCTATTGGAGATTGCTCTTCATTAACTGTCTTGTTTAATATGAAGAGAACAATGCGCATGAAGCCGGAATGTAAAATATCTTACTAGATAACTTGCGACTCGATAGTCACAGAATTTATAATAATAACTATGAGATGGAAAAAGCCGGACTCGTACTCTGCTTATATGATGCATTTAATATTGAGTCTTAATTCACCGTGTTCTTTCACGATCAATCTCAACTTCGAATATATTTTTTCTCAAAGGACTACAAATGAACAACTATTTTTTGATTCCATGTTGACGTTCAACATACGAATGCAATCAGATGAGTCTAACAAAAGGATGCAAACCGTTAAAGATAGTGCAAATCTGCTGCTGCATGTCAACTACGTCATTTGCTTACTTGGACAGCATTGCGCTTACTAACCCTTGAATATTTTTTTTGTTGTAGCCATAAAGAGACTCCCCGAAGGTTTCGGGGAATGTTATCGCTGTCGATGGTCCTTTTTTCGGATATAGATGCAGTAACCACAACGCTTAAGGTACAAGCCGGACCATTTCGGGAACGATTTAATATGACCCCATTGAACCTTTTAGGCCATCCCGCCCCACGCCTTAGTTCTCCTGCTTAAGAAAGTTTTCTTACTAAAGAAATAATTTTATATTTAAACATAAAAATAACTTTTCTTTCATTATCATGTGTGTGTTCAAAGTCAGCTCTTGACGCGACGCGAGCCCCAAAACGACGCAAAAGTCGAATGTGTTTGGCCTTGCTTGCTTTAAATATTCTACTACTTAGAAAGCTTATAAATTATCTAAACTAAAAAAGGAATGCTTGACCACGTCTTGTAGTTTTTGATTAGTTACGATGGCTAACAAAGGTTTATGGACGGAGTGAATCTGTTATTCGTCATCATTTTCTTAAAAACGGTTGAAATGTCTACTTATTTTTATTCGAAAAATAATATAATGTTGAACTGGGAGATTTAAGAAAACTCTGAGGTTATTTTGCATTATATGGATTTGCTAAACAAACAAATTAGCAAAAAATCGCTTCGATCATCCCTTGTAATCTCATACGGCAACTATTAACCATTTATGTGAATGAAAATGATAGTATCTTTCTTAATAAGCTCTAATAGCTTTGCATATACTTTTATTTAAAATGAGTCAACAGTCACAACAACAACAGCAGCAAGCGCCAGTGCAGCAAAACGCTGTCGCACCTGTAGCTCAATCAGGTAGTACATCGGGACGAAGAAATAACAATCGATCCTGGTCAGGGTTTGACTGTCACGCCTATGTCTATACCACAGGGCCAGTATCTGTCGAAGACCTCATATCAGAGTTAATGAATGGTCCACTCTCGCAAAAGGCCTACTTTCCCGGACCATCCGGTAAGACTATTGCTTCTTTTGTTTGTAATCCTTGTAGAATCCTATTAACCAAGTAGCACAGAGGCAAAAAATCTATCCGGGTTGCTCTATTCTTCCAGTGTTATGTGAAGAAACTTATAGTCGTTTTTCATCTGCGAGCCCTAGCTATGCGAAGCAAGTTCCGCGTAGTACTCACGACTATTATATTGCCGTTACTGTATATTATCGTTCACTCTATTTGCACAAACGTAATGGAGGCTCGGTTTCCTTAGGGGAGCTTAACTTCCTTGAGGGCTTCGCTCAGCCTGGTCTCACTGTGCCTAAGTCTTTATCCATGTTTCTCTTAGGCTTGGGGAATACAAAAGCTCCAAAATCCCGTGAACTCTTGTTTTACATGTTGAAAATTGAGCCTCGAACAGCTGATATTTCTTTGCGTTCCACAGTGGGGTAATTGATGGCCATTTTGGAGTTAAATTTATTTTTACGTTTCTAAGTATTTTAATTATTTTTTTTCATAAAGCGTAAAAAAACGTATTTTTGGGCTATATACGTATACATATAGTTGTGAGGCAAGTAGGATCGAGCAAAATTGATTTCATTTAAAAATACTTTGACAATCATAGTTTCATTCTGTAAAAAAAAAGCTGCGCTATTGCTGCGCACTTTTACAGAATATCGATTTATATGATATAACCTCACATAGGTTGAAATATATAGAAATTCTCGAAAGGGAATAAAATATTACAAGTGCAAATTATAAACCAAACAAAATAGAAGTCAACATTGTTGTTGTTTTCAGTGGTTGCTCGATTACTGCTTATTCCCTTACATATGGCATAACTATGAGGAATTTACATAAGTATATTTTTAAAAGTGAGCTAAATCCTGTTTTGTTTCAATGACTAAATGTAATAATTTACATATAAATGTATATATATTTGAACGCAGATTTATAAAACTATATCTAAGTTTAACAATTTTATTTATAATAGGTTAAAATTTTGTTATTCAGCTGTCAAATAATGTATAGGGTGTATGTGAACCCATAAAGATTGACATTGCATATTTTTGTGTTAATTGTGATTATTGTTATTGTTTATTGTGTTACCTACTATTTTTTTTTAGTAAATTAAAGCTGGACTCGATTCGATTTTCTCTCGATATAATCGATATTTTTTTGAGAAAAGAATAATCGATGCATAAAAACAACCTTGGTGGGTCCAATGCCGACTATGTGATCCAGAATATTTCGGAGCAGACCATCTTCATTGCATAGATCGGTTCTCCAAAATATCGAGTCGAGTCCAGCACTTATAGTAAATGTCATGCGTACTGAATAGAAATAATAACAGTGATAGGCCTAAATATGTTTACTTTTTTTATAGGAACGAGTTCAAATACTATTTGGGTTACACGTCAAAGCCTCTATAATATAATGAAAAACTTTGGCTGCGATCAATTTACAGATAAATTTGACTTTTTATGTGAAAAAGTTAAAGAGCGCGTGAGGCCATCAGATGAAAATGTAATTGAGTTCAATGATAAGCTAAGACATTTCATCTCTGAGTTCAAAATTCGTTGGGACAGGTCCTTTAGACACGAAGATCGTTTTTTGAAAGTAAACAAAAGTTGGCTTTAATCCTCAATTGGTTTTTTGCATTCAAGGCAAAGTAAACGTGGTCGGAAAGAAGTCTCATTTGATGAATCGTGTGAGAAAACGAAGCAAAGGAAAGTCCGAGTTTTAAGAGACGAAACGCCCTTGTCTGTATTAGCTTATGCTACTCAAATGAGCTTAAGATCTGCAGGAAAGATTGATGCATCTAAAGTTGTCAAGGAAATAATTAGCTCACCTTCGATAGCAACAAAATGTCGCCAATTTGCTGCGAAAACAACCACACATTCAACACAAATGTCTAAAGAAGCGCTATCAATTTTAGTTGAAGCTAAGTTATCTCGAAAACAATACAATATTATAAGTAAATCTTGTCCAGAAAGACATCCTTGCTATACTTATGTGCAGTCTGCAAAACAAAAATGTTATCCTAACAATGAGTGTATTCAAATAAGCGAAACTTCAGCACAAGTGAGCTTGCAAGCACTTTTAGATCATACTGTACAGCGTTTGATTTTGGTAAGCCAAAAAATGATTGAAACGTTAAACGAAGAGGAAATGTCGCGACTTTTGTCTGTGCTCTAAATGGGGGTTCAATGGAAGCTCTGGCCATGCATCCTATAAGCAAAGGTGCCTCGAGTCAGATGCATGCGACTCATCAGTTTTTATTACCTGTCTTGTTCCACTAAGGCTAGCTTGTGGAAGCAAAATTATTTGGCAAAATCCTAGACCTGCATCTACTAGATTTTGTAGACCATTAAAAATAGAATTTATTAAAGAGTCATCAGATGTTTCTCAAAATGAAAAAGATAGAATTCATAGGGAAATACAAGGTCTTTTTCATTCGGTTGTGTTTCATAATGATAAATATTTAAAAATTAAGCACGATTTGATTTTGACTATGGTTGATGGAAAAGTATGCAACGCCTTAACCGAAATAACAGCCACGCAAAAATGTTACTTATGTGGCGCAATCTCTAAAGAATTCAATGAAATCGACAATATGATAAAACGGGCTGTAAAAACAGAAAACCTACAATTTAGTCTTTCCATACGTCACGGTTGGATTCGGTTTTTTGAATGTTTGCTGCATGTTTCTTATAAACTTCCAATAAAAAAATGGCAAGCACGTTCCGATGATGAAAAACTGTTAGTTTCTCAAAGCAAAGCACGCATTCAAAAGGAGTTTAAAGAGAAAATGGGATTAATCGTTGAACAACCAAAGCCCGGTTTCGGGTCCTCCAATTATGGCAATATTGCTAGGCGTTTCTTCCAAAATAGTGAAATGTCAGCAATTATAACAAAACTTGACCTGGGGCTAATAAAAATGATGCATAAAATTATTGCAGTTGTTTCTAGTGGTCGCACACTCCACAAATAATTTATTCATGGACCAGAGATAATATCCCACGCTTTGTTACCTATCGGTCAATTGTCAGAAGAACCCCTCGAAGCAAGAAACAAAGATTTTAAAAACTATAGAGAACATTTTTCTCGAAAATGTGGCAGAAAAGAGACAAATGAAGATATATTCAAAAGACTTTTGACCTCTTCCGATCCATTTATATCAAGTATGCGAAAACTACCTAAAAAAAATTAAGAAATTGCCGATAGAGGCACAAAATTTGATAAATATGGACAACTACAGCAATAAAGATGGCGACAATAATTCCGAAAGTGACTCTGACGAAGATGATGACGATCTTTATTAAAAATTAAGATAATTAGTATTTATTATATATTACTTTCTAGACTTAACAATAACTTATATATGTTAAGGTAAAAAATATATACAATGTCGAAACATTACAACTGAGTAAAGTAATTTCCTATGTTCTCTTCCGGAAGATGATGGATGAAGAAGGAAGTATTGTCAAAAAATATAAAGGTTATTAAGATAATAATACAAATTATGTTTAATTTGTAATTTATGATGATCAGAACTTTAACAAATTATTAGTTAACATATAAATTATTTTTAAGAGGAACGACTAAAGTTTTACTTTTTTCGATCTGATATTAAAAACTCGATAAAAAAAAATTTCACTAAACTATTTGCGGATTTTTCTTTTTTTTACTTCATTCGGTACTAAGCATATAATTACATCAAAATATTTTGAATTAAATACTCGTATGAATTGATCTCTATTTTCAGGCTCGATTACCCCACTGTGCGTTCCTTGTAATTAGTTGTCTGAGAGGTTTCAGGTAGGGTCCAGGTAGCCCAGTTTTTCTTTTTTTTTAGAGGCGGATTGCCGAACCAAGGGCGTGGGGTTTTATTTTGGTGAGGGAGCTTCAGAGCATCCAAGAGTACCATGAATGTCTAGAATTACACCAATCTAAGCAATTATCAGTAATAAAAGATGTTTGTCTATGTTTGAATGTGAACGAGATGTTGCTGTAAACTGAATATTTCTGGAAGGGAAGGGAAAGATGGGGAGGGAAACGTAAGTAAGACCACAAGGATTGGAGTGAAACCAAGGGGATCGCGTAAGTATACAATTATGAAAGGAGCGGTCCAAGGTAGGGTGGGCTTCCTGGCGACAGACCCAGGCGAACACAGACTTACAACGACCCTGTAATATGCGTCCTGTCTCAACGTGCATTTTGGGTTAAGAACCACGGCCCGTAACACTGAGCTAGTTGGGGCAAGCACATTGAGGCCAACAAAGGGGTGTTGCAAGTATGTGATTACACACGTATCTTATACACGCGCGCTATTACAATAAATGTAAGATATGTTGTGAGACCTTCAAATGTATTGTGAAATCGATAGTGAAACTAGTTATTTGTGCAGTTATACTCATTCTCCTGAAACTATATATAAAGATGAATCCGAAAAAGGTTACAGTTCGGGAAGCGATGAATCGAGAACCAGTAGTGCTAGATGATATATCACAATTTTTAACTGAAAACCAGGCATGCTTAACAAACGAAACGATATCATTTCGTTACGATAATTAACGTTAATAAACGAAACAAAGTCATTTCGTTAACGTTAATTTGACGTTCTTAACGTTAATAAACGAAACGAAATGACTTTGTTTCGTTTATTAACGTTGATTATCGTAACGAAATGATATCGTTTCGTTTGTTATGCATGCCTGCTGAAAACGAAGAGGAATAAGTAACTCCGGACCATCAACATCTAAAAGAAGATCACATTCAACCTCTTCCAACAACACAAATGATAGAGATGGCTGTGACGAAAGAGAAGAGGAGAAACAGAGAATTCCCAACATATTTCGCTACTTTCTGTTCTTCGGGTTATTTGGACAAAGGAATTCCTTCTTTATGTGATTCAGGCAAGTGTTCAATGAAGAATTTAGTAAGAGTTATCTTAAACAGCGAGTGATACACGACATTTACGGATGCAAACATGACTTTAGAGACTTCCAACTGGATAACGAACAAATACGCCGAAAATTTTCAGGGACCATCCTCATCATTGCGTACCATGGCAACTACATTCACCTTAACCACGATTGCTCGTACTTCAATAACTCCTGTAGATGTTTCTTCTACAACTGTATCCAGCGACAACTCGATAGAAGATGATGCTCGACGAATCGTTTCGAGCTGGCAATTCACGCTTCAGCACTGGATCAATCTGTCAATCTATCTGCAGAAAGATTCCCGGCAGTACCTGTACTATAATATCGCCGGGAGAACGTGGTTACCAAGTAGTGAAACTGGATCTGTTCGATTTTTCGAAAAAACAGAAAACGAAGTGGTGGAAGGAAGCCAACTATCAGTCATCTTTTTTCATTCATTCACCATTGGATCCGAACCACCAAATGGTAATTAAATTGCAACTTTCGGTTTTTATAATATATAACTCGAAAATCAATAAAATATACTTTTTGCATTGAACAAACCCAATAAATCTTTTTCAATGTGTCACTGGCGGCAATACGACTATGCAGCGTCGACATCACAAAGTGATCTTTCTGGTAAAACCCTTCGATCCACTGCTGGAGATTCTACCACCAAACCGCTATTTTATTTGTTTACATGGCGATCCTGCCAGTATAGATCAAAAAGTAGCAAAACTGCTACATTAAGAAGCAACTTGCTAAAAATCTAGCTGATCAGAGATCCTGCCAAGTTTTTTTTTTTTTAATATAAAACTAATGGCCACAGGCCACAATTAAAAGCTAGAGGATCAATCTACAACTGGCTCATCATTAAATGCGCAAATATTCGTTACAAAGACACAGCACAGTTAAAGTATAAACAAGCAAGTTACTAGGCGGTAAATAGGTATCTGTAGAGTAAGAATATTTTGTATAAAAGGAAAAGTAGGTATCTTCAAAATAAAAAGCAATCGGATTCAATCTATACTTTGGATTCTACCACTAAACCACTATTTTATTTGTTTAGATTACAAAAGAATCTAATCTAATTATACTCTTTATTTTACTAGCTCTTATAATAAATATTCGTATTACTATTTATATTAAAGGTATAATTTTCATTATTTGTGCATTTTTCTTTTGCGCTATTGATTCTGACGAATTTAAATTTTACGTAATAATAATAGGAGCTATAGCTTATTACTTTGAAAATGAAATTAGATGCAATATTAATGAAGGTCTTAGGAATAAATTGGATATTAACCCTTTTTAAGGCAGAGGCGATATATTTACCATCAACAAATTTTGCTTATCTTTCTATGTGAGTTATCAAAGGAGTCCTAATTTGTTGATCTGGCAACCAAGGAGGTATGCCTTATTGTTGTTATAAGCAGAAAAAATGACGTTTGTGTGACATATTTTTTCTTGGCGCCACTTGTTATAAAAAATTGTGCCAATTGTGAAAGAAAATTTGTTACTCCGTGAATCTTCATATTTTTTATTTGAAAAGAGGTAAGAATCTGTTTTTTATTATGTAATTATGTTTATTCTTCAAGTTGTTTGCTATACCTAAGAAGTTACTACTTCGTAGGAAAAATATTCTCGCTGCCTGTGGCGTGTTATGAACACTTGTTGAACTAGTTCCTTGTTTTCTCATATTTTCAGGAAAAATGCCGCGCTATTTGAATGAAAATGATATTGAAAAGACACTGGAGGAGAGTTTTACGGCATTCCCGATGATGGCTCAGAAGACAGATTTGAGTCTGATGAGGCAGAAGAGTTCAACGTGAATACAATACAACGGTTACTTGAATCAGATGATGATTTGCATTACGCCTTGTTTTGCACAATTTCACAGAAAATAATGTCACAAATTTAGCTTGCATGTGGCTCTGTTGATGGGCAGTGGGAATATTTTTACCACCTATTTTTCCAAAACTTCCGAAAAAATTAGTCTTTTTCTCTTAAGTTTATTTTTGTTATATTAATAAAAACATGCCAAAAATCTAAGCGCAAGTTGTTTTATTCCTCTGAATCCTTGTGCCTTATAAAGGGTTAACTCAATTCTTTTTTAAGAGAGATATACAGTCATAATAAGACGGACATCTTATTGGAAAAAAATCATCGAGAACCCCGCTAAATTTTGTTGTGATTTACCGGGCATTTTAGGTGGTCTTTTCGCTCGGTGCAAGATCCCCAAAATTTTACACCTTCACCAGAGGTAAGTTATAATAATTAATAATACTGTGACTTATAAGCAGAACAGTGTCAAGCTGTTTATGGCTCTTTTAAATCGTTATAAAGCGAATGAAATTTGATAAATATTTTTTATGTAATACAGATAAAAATTAAGCGACGATGGTAAGTAGTATAGTATGTCTTGAAATTCATTCATTTCTGCATACATTGTATGTACTGTAGAAAATAAGTTTTGTTTATGTAAAATATGTATAAACATAGGAAGAGTTAAATAAAGAATTCAATTGTTCGAGGTGCTTGCGATAATTTTATTTATTACAACATTTCATAAATATACGAAATAAAACGGTGGCAATGACTTTTCAAGTATGACAACAATCAATTGTAAAATCATAATAGAATTGCTAAGTACATAGTTGCCTATAAACACTCCTATGCCGAATACAACACTCTTATGCCTTTTTATAATCTGCAGACATGTGTCGTGTCGTTTGTCTCGAAAATGACCCCTATCGTAGTTCTAACCATACGAAACATGTTAAACAACCTGAATTAAAACTATGATAATGGTGTAGCATTATGCGTTATGCCCACCTATGCAATACATTTGGCATTATGAACTTCTATGGCCATTATGCATTATGAACTTCTATGCCAATGTATTTTTTATGAACCTGCCACACGCAGTCATAGCGCAGTCATATTACAATATTGTGCTACATAAATTACATTGACCCGACACAGAGGAAAGTCAACATCAATTGAATGCCGAATACGAAACCCATGTCATTTCACACCTTAATATTTTTGCTCAACTAGTTACGCCGGTCAATGCACGTGCCGATCGGAATGGCTAGTTGACAGTGTTAGTGTGTCAATGTGAATCACCAAAATATTCACATACAACTATCTTACATTTTTTACATAAATAGATCGATGAGGTAATCTGCTGACTTTGCATACCATTATTACAAATGTACATATGTTTAGTTTGTTAGTGTTAGAATAATTATGTATGTGAAGGTTAAGAAATTATGTATAAAAGAGAAAGAATTTCTTCAATAAAATTTAATTATTGCCAGACACTCAATGGCGTTATTTGTTTTCATATTTTTAAATATTACAATGGTACAATTATAATAATTGGATCGAATATGTAATTTAACGGTGGTAATCGCTTTTAAGTTGTAGCAATTTTATCAAATATTTGTATGAAATAAAATACTAATAAATCAACCATTTAAAATCAAAAGCGTCCATATTTACGTAGATAAGTGGTATTAAATAGTAATTACTATTAAATAGTAAATTAGTATTAAATAGTAATAGTCGAGCATAGAAAAATCTTTAAACATATCTACACTCTACCTTCCCACGTGCAACCACCACCAACCTCCACTCCTCTCTTCATTATCTTCATGAGTTAAAAACAAGAAAGGTGAATATATGAAACTTATTTCAACCTGTCGTAATGACTATTTAAGTTCAATAAAACATAACGGTTATAATGACTTCATAAGTGCAGATTTGAATGTTTATTTGAAAGGCTGTTCTGTTGTAAGATATGTTGTCAGATCTCATAAATAGTGATCAAACTTTTTTTTATAAAAAAAATATATATATAAGTTAACACGCTGGCGGCCCCCAACATGTTGGATTCCCACAAGTTTACACGTGCAGCTGTGTCAACATAATCATTATTCCCACAGTCCCATGGGCCACCTGCAGCTGTGTCAGCATAATTATTCTTCCCACGTTTGATGGGCCACCTGCAGCTGCGCTAGCATAATTATTGTAAGTAGCATAATTGCAACCCAACACCCGCTTCAAGGCCAAGTGCATTTCATCATATCGCGCAATGACAATATTGCGCAACGTTATCAAACCTATGGGAACCAAGTCAGTACCTATGCACATTGCAGCGGAGTCAGCATATTTCTATTTCACAATGTTGTGAGACTTTTGCATTGCACATGCCAGCCAAGTAAGAAACCTGCGGGAAGTCAAGGCCACACTCACACCCAGACGTCGCATATGTCTAGCTACAGAATGTAGCTGCACGAAATGTTATAAAAGGAAGCAGCAGCCCACGCAGAGGCCAGTTGCGTCGGGGCTTTCATACTAACCACTATCGTACTTAATTAACTAATAAATAAAGTTGTTAAATGTTAATTGTGAAAAAGCTTCTTTTCTTATTTAGTATCCAGGGCAAGTTGGCCCTTTAATTTTTTTCAGTGTAAGTATCACAGATCCTTTAAGTTATTACATATCATGTCCTCTAATTACGAACTGCCGAGAACAGTGAAAATAAATAAAAAGGGGTAGATTCAGTAACTGAGTTTTAAAATGTTCATTTTTTCTTCATATAATTTGTATAAAAGAAAAATAAACATTTTAAAAGTCATACTTATTAAATACACACCTGTCTTTGGTGGTTTCAGATCTTATCCATAGTCACAAAGGGTTTAAAAAAATTATTCTGATTTGCTTGGAACTTTTCAGAGATTTGCTCCTGAATATGTTTCGGCTCGTCGGTTGACATTCTCGGCAAACAACACGCGCGAGACTTTTTTAATACGATTCGTTTGCAAGCATTCTTTGAATACTGCCATGTAAGACCCCTATAGCGTCAGCTTCACCAATTTTCAATTGACCAACATAATTTCTTCAATTATTCACTTTTTGTCTTCAGTGAGATATTCACGTTTATCCTTCACAATGTTTGGCTTCCGTCATCCAAATCCTTATGTTTTCCTTACAGTTGCTGTATATGCTTTTCATATGACATTTTTTTCAAGCAGAGCTACGGCTGTTTTCATTGCCGTGCGTACAGACACCAATGGTGCACAACGCCCCGGTCGCCCAAATGAGGCAGTTACGCCAAAAAATATACAAAAAAATCGGAAAATTTTGCGAAATGATCGTAAAATGAAATTCAGTGAGATTGCTGATATCGTAAAGATATCAAAAAAAAAAAAAAAAACGTAAGCGTCATATATAACAAGAATGCTTGGGTATGAGAAAGCTGTTTTCCAAGCGTTTTTATGCGATTTGAAGTTCAAATTGCTGCCCCATCCACCGTTTTTGCCAGATCTGGCCTACGCCGATTTTTATCTTTTCAAACATCTAGAAAACGAACTCCGTGGAAAAGATTTGGGCCAGATGAAAAAGTGATTGCCGAAACTGAAGCATATTTTGAGGACCTTAACAAATCGTACAACAGAAAAGGTATTGAAATAATGTTAGAGAAGCGCTGGAATGATTCCGTCACTCTCAAAGGAGACTATCTTGATAATAAAGTCGAATTTTGCAAAAAAAAAAAAGAATTTGCTTTATTTAGTCCAAAGACTTTTTTACCCACATTTTTAATAACGTATTACAGAATGTATAAAACGGTTGTTGTAGCAATGCTTCGCCCCACCTACTAGCTGCGACCGATCACAAATTGTCATCAATATCCTCTAACGGGAGTTCATGGAAACTTGCTGTTTTAACAGGGGTGGACCATAATGAAAGGGGTATTAGAGGCGTTGGTTCCACATTGCAATTAAAGAGATGCTTGGTATCATGTGGGGAAACATTGCAAGCGGGACATACATTTTGTATGTCGGGGTTGATTCTGGATATGTAAGAGTTTAACCTGTTACAATATCCAGAACGAAGTTGAGCCAGAGTGACTCGCGTTTCCCTGGGGAGTATGCGTTCCTCTTCCGCAAGTTTTGGGTATTGTTCTTTGAGTACTGGATTCACCGGGCAATTCCTGGCATAGAGGTCCGACGCCTGTTTGTGGAGTTCACCAAGGACCTGCTTGTGTTTTTTGCTTCATACGGCTGAGTTCTCAGGTGCCGTATTTCCTCAAAATGCTTACGGAGATGACTTCTTAAGTCCCTAGGCGGTGTTGACTCATCAATCAGATGTCTGTTGGGATGCCCAGGTTTCTGGTTATTCAACAGGAACTGTTTGGTTAGCATCTCATTTCTCTCCCTGATGGGGAGTATTCTCGCCTCATTATGTAGATGGTGTTCTGGGGACATAAGAAGACAGCCCGTGGCGGTTCTGAGAGCAGTATTTTGGCAGGCCTGTAGCTTATTCCAGTGGGTAATTTTTGGACTTGGCGACCATATAAGGGACGCGTAGCATGCAATCGGTTGGCCAATTGCTTTGTATGTGGTAATGAGCGTTTCTTTGTCTTTTCCCCAAGTAATGCCAGCAAGGGATTTGAGGATTTTATTACGGCTCTGGATTTTCGGTACAATTGCGGCTGCGTGCTTAGCAAAACGCAGATCCTGATCAAACGTCACGCCCAAGATTTTGGGGTGTAGGACAGTCGGTAGCGTAGTGCCATCGACGTGGATGTTCAAAATGGTCGAAATAAGGTCGCGGAGGATTTAGTCGGTGATAATGCGAGGTTTCGCGAGGCGAAAAAACTGGAGAGATCAGGGAGGTAGCCGTTTATTCTGTTGCAAAGCTCATCGATCTATGGGCCTGGGCCTGTGGCCCAGGAAACTGTGGCGTAGGAAACGATAGTAACTCCTTCTGGTGGCGAAGGTAGCTTAGATATGTAGAAATTAAACAAAAGTGGGGATAGGACACCACCCTGTGGCACCCCCTGTTTAATTCTTCTTGGTTTTGATATTTCATTTCTAAATTGCACCGATGCCTGCCGACCACCCATAATAATTTGCGGTCCACCTTTTAAGACATGGGGGAAGGGTAGACCCTTCCACGTCTTGCAGTAACGTGCCATGGTTAACCGTATCAAAAGCTTTTGATAGGTCTAGCGCAACGAGTACTGTTCTATGGTGGGGTTTTGATTAAAACCGCAATTTATCTGGGTGCTGATGACATTTAGCGCGGTGGTGGTGCTATGGAGTTTTCTGAAGCCATGCTGATGGCAGGCTAGCTGCAAATTTGCTTTGAAATAGGGGGGCAAAATGGCTTCAAGCGTCTTGGCTACTGGCGATAGGAGAGATATCGGGCGATATGACTCTCCTATGTGATTTGTGGGAGGGACGTAACAATTTAAATGGGGTTACACTGAAATGGCAGTCCTTGGTCGGGAAAAATCCCGAGTCGCTCCGGTACATAGAACCGACGGCCTTGGGAAGCAGATATTGACGGAAAATAGTTTAAAATCTTTCATAATGTCTGCAAATAATGACAAAAATGTTGTACCGGAAGCATCTGCTTCGCAACCCGAGTCAGTAGAAATAAAGAATAATAAGAAAGGAAAACGAAAAGGCAAAGGAGCACAGAAAAAGTCGACAGATGCATCCACCAAGTATATCGAGTGCATCTGATTCTGGTACATCTTAAATTGTATCTTGCTCAACAGATACAGACCGAAGAGGTGTCTATCGATGGAGCTCTAGTGCGTATTGTTCTTACCGATGAGATAAGAGGAGCTGGTCTTGATCAAACAAGTCCCCAGCGTGATGGCGAGGTGACATGTCATAATCCCAAGTGGCATATTCCCAAGTAAAAAAATTGGGATTATAACACTCCCCATGCAGTGTCATAATCCCAAGGTGTTTACTTTTTTTTTACTTGGGATTATGACACTCCTCATGCGGTGTCATAATCCCAAGTAGAAAAAAGTCATAATCCCAAGCTATTATTTTAAAGTTGTAAACAAAAACCGGTCTTTACAGTTAGGAGTGTAGATATTTTACTTTGAAGGGAATGAAAGTTCAGAATCAGTTGAAAAATTTAGTGTGAACGAAATGGACGCCATAAAATATGTATATATCTCGGGTGCGCGAGAAAATAGTCAGCTTATTTATATCGAGTGTGAGAAACAAATTTATACCTATAAAACGACGTGAAAAACTAAAAAAAAAATAACTAAAAACGTTACCAGTGTTACCAAAAGGGATGTCATGCCTCTTTGGATATTGACCAATTAACGGATTGCATAATGCGAAAAAGCGTCCATGACCATGATTGTAATCAAGAAGCCCTAGCAAAACAATTTCAAGTGTTGTCGAATCTAAAGAGCAGCGCTTCCCAGCCGACTTTAGATAACAACCGGCTTAAAAATATTTACAATGAAGAAGTGGGAACGGATGTCGATTCCTCTAATGGCATAACCTATGCAAGTGTTAAAAGGAGTCTTTTTCGCATTAAATCGAAGGCAATGCCACCTGTACCACAAACTTCACAGGAGTTTATATCGCTGTTTGAAGACACAAACAATATAAAGGAATTCGGGATGTGTAAAAGTGTTGAGAAACAAAAGTTTTATCAAACTACGGTGATTGAACTTGATTTTGCGTACACCGTTTTTTACTCAGCGCCTATGGGCGATCTCATTCAAAAGCATTTCACCGAGCGTTATTATTTAATAGACGCTAGCTTTGCGGTTGTTCCACGGTGTGGATATAAGCAACTGCTTATTATATACATCGGACACGAAAACCATGTAAGTATTAGCTGCATCTTGAAAAAATCAGAAAATTGCTATCATATCATATTTCAGCCATAATTTCAAAATGGTCTTAAGTCTCATATAAATTTTAGTCGAATGGGACATAGAAACCAGTTTTGCGAAGAACACCTTGCTGCGTTGGTGGCCTTCGGCCGCGCTTATAAAAAATAACTCTGGGCTACGCCATGCCAAATTCGGGTGTGTGGTATAACCGTGGCTACCGCCACGGTAATGTCCTTCTACGTACAACAGCATTACAACAAACACATGAAAATACTCAACTTCTTTTGCAAATATCTCTTGAAAGAGGCAACATTTTTAATGAAATAGGAAGACATGCAATCATTAACAAAAATATGGCTTTATGTCTCATTTCGAAAAAAAAACTTATGGCGTTATGTCCCATTATATTGAGACTTTATAGTATATGCCCTTATGTCTCAAAGGGATGGGACTTGATGCCATTAACTTTATATCCTATGGCTTTAAGACACCCCACCATAAGTGATTACGCAAAAACTCAACTTTCACCGTTTTAGGTATTTCCTATAATACATGTGTTAATGACAAAAAAGACTCAAAAAGCGTACGAGCATTTATTTGGATTTTTCCCTGATGCTAAGCTAAAGGGTTGCTGGTTTCATTTCAAGCAAGCAGTGCGAAGACGAGCAATCAAGTTCGAAGAGTTGAGCAAAACTCTCAGCAAAAGCAGCGATGCCAAAGGGCTTCTCAATAAATTAATGTCCCTGCCTCTTCTTGATCCGGACAATATTTTGGTTGGGTTTATGTTATGTAAGCAGGAAGCACTAAACAAGAAGCCTTTCAGTATGACCATTGCAACTTTTTTGACAGAATACTGGAGTATTATGAAAGGCAGTGGCTTGGAAAGGTAAATCTTTATAACTTTATGTACCTACATGAAAAGTAATATACGAAATTTCTTTTAGATAACTCCTCGGCAGCTGTCATTGTTTGGAGAAAATGTGCGTACGACCAGTGTCCTTGAAGGCCACAACAACTATTTGGCGACAAAAATGTTCAAACATGGTAGTGTTTGGGAATTTATCAAATTTATTAGAGATGACGAACTACAAAAATATAGAGCTGAAACAAGTATTAGATGGTGCTTTGAACGTGTTCGATAGACCGAGAAAGAAGTCTAGAAATAGCCATAATGTAATAGATATACTATGGCAAAAGCTAAACTCAAAAAAAATTGATGTAAATATGTTTTTAAAAACCGTCAGAAATAAATGGAATGGGATTCTTGACGAAAATTTGGAACTTCCCATATGCAACGACGAAGAAGAGGAAGAAAATGAAGTATGCTTTACTAATAAAAAAGATACTATTATAAAACCATGTAGACATGGCAAAATATGCGGCCCGTGCTTTGAAAGGATGGCCGAGTCACAAAAAAACCATACTTTAATTTTATGCCCGTTTTGTAGGCAAGTTGTTGAACCAACTGAACAATTCTTTATATAAAGAGTTTGCTTTCTTGAATTTAGTTCCTTTATTTTTTATAAGAAAATTTCTGAAATTCTTTTGTTTATTTGTATTTCTCAAAATAATTAATTAATATAGTTATTTTTGTTATATTTGTTTAATGCCTTTGACCAAAAACTTGAAAATAAATATAATATAAATAAATATAAAAACCATGTAAACCTAGTCTTATTTGGTGCGATTTTTTAGTTAAAGATGTCATAATCCTAATTGGGATTATGACACTGCATAAGGAGTGTCATAATCCCAAGTAAAAAAAGTAAAAAACTTGGGATTACCCTGCAAAAATCGTTGGATCATGTGGCCCACTGTAGTACTTACCATTATACTCCACTGTAATGCAGCAATGGACCAACTCATATTTCTTCACGAACATATTGTAAGCCGATCATTGCTCGTTTTTAACGATTGTAATCACTACACGATGTTTATTGGACTGTGGGTACTCCATGGATTACTCTGATGTAATGCGGAGCTGGAGTATATGGTCCCATCATAGGACATCGCAATGTTAATTGGACCATATTTTTTGTATGAATTGTGGTTAATTTTGGAGCACTCGGTTGGTCCATAGCGAGTACTCCATACATGCATGCATGGAGTACTCGCGATTTTTGCAGGGTTATGACACTGCATAGGGAGTGTCATAATCCTAATTTTTTTACTTGGGAATATGCCACTTGGGATTATGACATGGCACCTGATGGCGATGATTTTAGATTTCATTGGCAAAGTGGAGCATGAACGTTTCATCTGGCATGCGGGCTATCCAGCACGTGGCATATCGACTGAAGATCGTGATGAATACGATAGTCTCGTAATAAATCCTGACACTATACGAGATATATTGCTCCGTTTAGCAGCTGTTGCAACACCAGTGGCATATATTGGCGGGATTTCATTACACATTGCATATAAAACGGTGTTGATAATTAATTAGTGACCACCAGCACAATTAAAAGGTTTGCGAACATGGAAAAGAACAAAACATAACGCAGTGGTATGAACTCAGTTCATATCCTTATTGTTTCTAATGAAGCGTTTGGTTTGTTGTACAGAATTTCACAGTCTCGTGTCTGGATCGTGTCGACGTAACAACATACCGCATTTAACCTCTAGTGCTATAAACGGTGGTAACGATTATTTAAGTAAATACAGTGTGCATAAACAAAATTTTGTTAGAAGGTGCCTGTTTTAGAAAAAATGTCTTCAATAGAACAATATATTCGTGTCGAAAAAAAAACAGACACTTCTCGTTAGTTGAAGTGCAAAGCGTGATCAAATATTAGACAGACATCTTCCATATAGATCTATGTAATTGTAACCTGTATGTGCTCCTACAGAACTCTTAAGATATTTAAACGTAATTTAAAGTTTTAAACTTAAATGCTATGCATTTCGACGCTGATCAAGCGCTAAAATGTTCCAATATATTTATACTAAATTTAAAAAGTTTCAAGCGTAAATGCCAGATACCTAAAAACTCGTCATAATTCGTTTGTTTCTGTGCGTATATTTTTCAATTTTTGAGTATTTATAGTTTTGACTATAGCGGAAAACGCAAATTTATTAAATATTATATCTTAATTACTGCGTTTTAACTACCGGAAAACGGAGATAAAGCTTATTAAGCACAAATAAACGGAAATTTTTAATTCTGGAAAATATCGAAACATTAATTACAGAGATATAATAAAAATTGAGCGGTGCTGTATCATTGGACAACGTCCAGAGACACTTCTCGTTAGTTAGTGGTTAAACATTAGACAGACATCTTCCATATAGATCTATGTAATTGTAACCTGCACGAGTTCCTAGAGAACTCTGTCTGGCCGCCGAATATAGTGTAGTATCGCGTGGAATTCACCCCATTTCAAACACACTTAACATTACAAACGCTCGTTCATTGACCCAGGTAACTACCATAAGTTCATTCGCTTTCACTAAGTCACCTAATGCATTAATGCGTCATACCCAAATTGCTCAAGTAAGAATCATATTGACAATATGTAGGTCAATATAATAATTCGCTGATAAAGCATTTTTTACTATTGATTCATGCACCTCTTGTATGTAATTAATAATGTAAGAATGTATATATGTATAGGTTAAGAACTTTTGTATAAATAGGAAAGAATTTATTCAATAAAAGAGGAATATCATTCTGACACTAAACTTCAGCGCTTCAATTTTATTATTATTCGGAAATATTACAATAGGCCTCCTGCAAGACCACCAGATTTAACAACAACAGCAGGGCCGCCGAATATAGGCCTGTTGCAAGAACACCAGCTTTAACAAGAACAACAGCAGGGCCGCCGAATATAGGCCTGCTGCAAAAATACCAGCTACAACAACAGGGCCGCCGAAAATAGGCCTGCTGTAAAAGCACCAGCTACAACAACAACAGGGCCGCAAGCCATAGGCCAGCTGCAACAAACCGGTTACAACAACAAAGACCAAATTTAACAACAACACGGGGTGAGTTCGCTCCGTGATACGGAAAACCAAATTTGTTTACTTGTCGGGATCAAATATATGATATTGCACAGAGTGGTGTATTATAAACACGAGGCCGCCTCCATTTCCGCTCGCTAAGGCGCAGACTACGCGTCCTAGGGCGTGAACAGCAAGGAGCCACAAAAGATTTATAGAAGTTACGTGGACGTCTGGTTTTGGGATCTAGCCCAGAACAACCTGTCCGATGCAACCATCCCTTACACGAGACACACTGACAGGAGTATGACAGTCCTAAAAAGATTCTTTTCCGGCAGATGCAGCAAAACCATTTCTCAGGACCGGGGTCAGGAGACGGACCCGGATTGGGTTCCATACCTTCCCGGAGCAAGAGAATATGGAGCAGTCCCGCTGCAAGGAGCTGCAGGGAGGATTTGTGGGAGGGACGTAACAAATTAAATGGGGTTACACTGAAATGGCAGTCCTTGGTCGGGAAAAATTCCGAGTCGCTCCGGTACATAGAACCGACGGCCTTGGGAAGCAGATATTGACGGAAAATAGTTTAAAATCTTTTGCTATGTCTGCAAATAATGACAAAAATGTTGTACCGGAAGCATCTGCTTCGCAACCCGAGTCAGTAGAAGTAAAGAATAATAAGAAAGGAAAACGAAAAGGCAAAGGAGCACAGAAAAAGTTGACAGATGCTTACAGGTCAAGGATGAGTGATCAGCAGTTGGATGCGTTTACAAAATCTCTCGAAGCAAAGTATGAATTGCTCGAATCCGATAAAGACGACAGGATTTCGGATGTGGTGAGTTCAGGCCAACCCACAGTTCAGCCCCGTGCAGCTCCGATTTCAATTACAACAAGAGCCGTTGGATTCGCAACTGCAATTTCATAGCAGCGTACATGTACTACGTGGAATGTTTCAGCCATTGCTGAAATTGCAACCATCCACCAAGTATATCGAGTGCATCTGATTCTGGTACATCTTAAATTGTATCTTGCTCAACATATACAGACCGAAGAGGTGTCTATCGATGGAGCTCTAGAGCGTATTGTTCTTACCGATGAGATAAGAGAGGAGCTGGTCTTGATTAACAAGTCCCCAGCGTGATGGCGATGATTTTAGATTGTATTGGCAAAGTGGAGCATGAACGTTTCATCTGGCATGCGGGCTATCCAGCACGTGACATATCGACTGAAGATCGTGATGAATACGATAGTCTCGTAATAAAACCTGGCACTGTACGAGATATATTGCTCCGTTTAGCAGATGTTGCAACACCAGTGGCATATTGGCGGGATTTCATTACACATTGCATATAAAACGGTGTTGATAATTAATTAGTGACCACCAGCACAATTAAAAGGTTTGCGAACATGGAAAAGAACAAAACATAACGCAGTGGTATGAACTCAGTTCATATCCTTATTGTTTCTAATGAAGCGTTTGGTTTGTTGTACAGAATTTCAGTCTCGTGACTGGATCGTGTCGACGTAACAACATACCGCATTTAACCTCTAGTGTATAGCATTATGCGTCATGCCCACTAAGCAATACATTTGCGGCATTACGTATCATGAACTTCTATGCCAATACATTTCTTCTGAATCGAACACACAATAATAACATAATCATATTACAATATTGGGCGACATAAATTACATTGACCTCGCACAAGAGGGCGAGCCAACATCAATGGAATGCCGAATATGAAACCCTTGTCTGTTCACACCCTAATCAGTCAATCACCCCGATCAATGCACTTGCCGATTGTCAATGTTAGACTCTAACATAAATATGTACATACAATCCATTTGCAGTGTTTACTTTGTTACTGATACATAGTGTTAAACCATTAATTGTTTAATCAGCGAGGCTTGAAAGTTTATTTAACTTTTGTGAATTTTAAGTGAATTTAGGGAAATCTACGGTGTAGTCGAATTACAATGGCTGATAATTCGGTAAGGAATGAAAGGGGAGAGGAGAAAGCCGAAGCGCCAACGACTTCAGCAACTTCGAGCAACAAGCCTGGGCAGAGGAGAAGGCGTGGTAAGCCATGCGCTAAGGTAGATGTGTCAGGAGACGACCCATTTGCGCCTAGACAGCTAGCGCAGCCAGAACCAGTAGCCAACGATCCACTATCGGATAAGTTTTTTTTCTTATACCAGGAGAGACTATGTCACCAACGTCAGGGATTAAGAATATTTACTCCGGATGTGAAGGATTTGTCCCATTGGCCACAGAGGAATACACGGGTTTGGTAGCCTACACCTTTTCAGTCAAGCGATCCTTCTCCTTGTCTGGATACTGTTATTTTTTATGCAGCTTGCATGACCTGGGCTAGGATGCTCGAGAATGACGGGAAGAACGGTGGCGAACAGAGCTACTGTAAGGGTAAAATACCCCGAATCATCTTCCTACTGACACATCTGGCAACATCGTTGCTGACAATGCAAGATGTGTCATTGTGAATAGCGTAGAAAGAATAAAACATATGCCAACATATTTTCAGATATTAAAAGGTAGCACGTAAGAGAGAATAAGATACAAACGTGGGGTGAAATAAGAAAGTGACGATTGGCAATAGTGTTTCGGCATTTTCATATTTCACCGCCACCATTATAATTTTGAACACTTGTATTCGGACGCGTTTTAAACTCTGAAAATAAAGTTTAAATTGTAATTAAAATTACACCGCAGTAAATATCGTTTTATTTTGTATGTTTTATAAAGTGTGGCGCAGACGGCCGCCAAGGTAGTGCATTTTAAATTCAATTACACACCATGGCAACAATTTGGAGGCGGCGCCCTCCAAGGCGATTGAACCACAACGGGACATGGTACCGCCACATGGCGTACCTCATGAAATGGCGTTCCCATCGGGTAAGTCGAACTAATGTGGCGACCGTGAGGCTGGAGCCTCGTCAGAAATAAAAGTGCAGCAGTGGAGTGAGGTCACAAAGTGCACTGGCAGTGGGTATATATATATGTAAAGCGTGATTGAAAAAAAAGAGACATTTTGATTAAGGCACAAATTAATAGCAAACATTTTTAAAACGGGAGCAGAAGTAATAAACAACTAAACATATAATATTAAACAAATTAATAACGACAGAGATAATTACAAGAAATAAAATTGAGACAAATGCAAATAATATTAAAACTTAACGAAACAAAATATACAAAATCTAACTAAAACGGAGATAAAGCTTATTAAGCACAAATAAACGGAAATTTTTAATTCTGGAAAATATCGAAACATTAATTACAGAGATATAATAAAAATTGAGCGGTGCTGTACCATTGGACGACAGTTCATTGATATCTGTTACAAATTCAAGCCTCCGAAACTGCTTGGGGCGTACATCGCCGGTTTGGGAAATACCGATCATCTCAATGGGTTTCAGCAGTTTAGAGCGCGAGTTATGTGGAATGCCCCCTATACCGAAGAAAAAGGGAAAACAAGTATATTTTAAAATATACAAACAAAATCTTAATTTTTTTTAAGATAATAATAATGTAAACAATAAATATAGAAGTAATAAATATATCAAGGTCAGCAAATCAAAAACAAAAAGCAAAATATCAAAACATTAACAATACGACAAAGAGTCTTATACAATTTGTCCACACAACAATTGTATAACACTCTTTTTCTAAGGTGGATGGTGTAGCATTATACGTCACACCCACTGTATTGTATCATTATACGTCACACTCACTGTAACATATTCGCGGCATTACGCATAACAAACTCCAAATATATTTTAGTAATAATCATATTACAATATTTTCCAACATAAATTATTGAACTAACCCAGACGGCTAACCAACATCAATGGAATGCCGAACATGAGACCCATATCCATTCACAGCTCATAAACTATACATACAAACATACAACCCATGGTGGGAAAATACCAAAACACTCAAATTGATCTGCTGACGCTGCTAAATGTACAAAACTACATGTATGGAGTTATGCATACAAAACTACATGTATACAAAGACTATATACAAACGTACATGTATGCATAACCCATTTCCTATGTACTTATTTTTAGTTATTAGTATTAAGATATTTATGAATGTATAGGTTAAGCAAATTACTATAAAAGACGAGAAATTAATTAATAAAGTAAGATTTAATGTTGGACAACCAAAGTCTTCACTTCTTTTATTTCTGTACTTTTCACAGGACAGGCAGCATATGGAAGTGGAATAAAGTATTGGCAAGAAAGGACAGAAACCCCTAGCATCTATATATAGCAGCACCAAAGAAAGGACATTAAGCAGGGTGAGCAGAAAAACAAAAAATTTTTTTCATATTGTGATTAAGTAAATTTAATTGTAAATGCAAATGGAAATGGAAAGAAAAATAAGGAAAGGCCTAATCCAAACCCTGGGGGAATAATGTTAGTAGAAGCAGGCCCAAGCAAATTGTAAATTTAGATAAAAGGCCTCAGGAGAGTCCTAACTCTAACGGTGGGGGAGTTATGTGGAATGCCCCCTATACCGAAGAAAAAGGGAAAACAAGTATATTTTAAAATATACTTGTTCACCCAAAATAAGAACTTAGTTGTCTTAAGTAATGCTTACAAATGTACAAACATACATACATTAATAAAAACCAATTCAGTTGATGCCTCTGCTTATGTTGTTCTACAATGGCATCCAGATATACAAACTGACATACTTATTGGTGTCAACATTCGGGAATGCAAAACATTCCTGAATGAAATGAGATACCCCAATAAGCATAATAAATAATAATACTGACTGCAACTATGTTGCAGCCAAAGTACATATGTGGGAATATGTGAATTGTTGAGTGGGCTTAGTAAATAAGTATGTATGTGCATCGGAAAGATGCCTTATGTATTTAGGTTAAGCAACTTATTGAGAAATATTGAAGAGGAAGTTGTTGCCCGGAACCTTAGTCGACCTGTCCATCTCGGTCGAGTGAAAATACTTAAAGGATAATTCTTCAATTTGGAGAACCTATTAAATTTGTGTAGCTAATTATATAAATATATTAAATAAAGAATTTTAAAGAATTATATAGCTAAAGTGCCGTTCTTATTCAGTGACGACCGAAACCGTAAGTAGTACCCTGCCCAAAGTCAAACGTAAAGACGTAACTCGCGCTTAAAACGTCCAGAGACACTTCTCGTTAGTTAGTGATTAAACATTAGACAGACATCTTCCATATAG
The DNA here is from genome assembly GCF_040869045.1 of Eurosta solidaginis. Lineage (NCBI taxonomy): Eukaryota > Metazoa > Arthropoda > Insecta > Diptera > Tephritidae > Eurosta > Eurosta solidaginis. The sequence continues at coordinate 61,243,765 of NC_090321.1, forward strand.
ATCTATGTAATTGTAACCTGCACGAGCTCCTACAAAACTCTGTCTGGCCGCCGAATATAGTGTAGTATCGCGTGGAATTCACCCCATTTCAAACACGCTTAACATTACAAACGCTCGTTCATTGACCCAGGTAACTACCATAAGTTCGTTCGCTTTCACTAAGTCACCTAATGCATTAATGCGTCATACCAAAATTGCTCAAGTAGGAATCATATTGACAATATGTAGGTCAATATAATAATTCGCTGATAAAGCATTTTTTACTATTGAGTCATGCACCTCTTGTATGCAATTATTAGTGCAAGGATGTATATATGTATAGGTTAAGAACTTTTGTATAAATAGGAAAGAATTTATTTAATAAAAGAGGAATATCATTCTGACGCTAAACTTCAGCGCTTCAATTTTATTATTATTCGGAAATATTACAATAGGCCTGCTGCAAGACCACCAGCTTTAACAACAACAGCAGGGCCGCCGAATATAGGCCTGCTGCAAAAGTACCAGCTACAACAACAACAGGGCCGAAAATAGGCCTGCTGTAAAAGCACCAGCAATATCAACAGGGCCGCAAGGGGGTGAGTTCGTTCCGTGATACGGAAAACCAAATTTGTTTACTTACAATTAAATTTAATGGACTTATGCTAGATAATACTATTTAAAATACACCTAAATGTATGTATACATAAATCGTAAAAGGGGGGAAGTATATGCAATTTCGGGAAATTAGTATCAACGAGGTGATTGAAAACGCTCAACTTTAAAACAACGTATTTCAAAGTTTTAAACTTAAATGCTATGCATTTCGACGCAGATCAAGCGTTAAAATGTTCCTATATATTTACACTAAATTTAAAAAGTTTCAAGCGTAAATGCCAGATACCAAAAAGCTCGTCATGATTCGTTTGTTTGAAGCTCTAATGTGCGTATGTTTTGCAATTTTTTAGTATTTATAGTTTTGACTAATTACAAATACGTATTAATTATTAAGCTTCATAAAAAAAAATTGTTGGGAGTTGCACAATCGCTAGCACACGAAAAAGTATTTTTATAAAAATAAAAAAAAACCAGATTATTGAGCCGCTTATACTAGGTGATGCGCAAACAAGAGTTGGCAAATATTTGTTTACCTGTGACTTTGTCACAGCGTCTACTGGGAGCTGTTTGCAGCGGCTGTTCTGTAGAAACTGCTGTGAGTGAGAGGTCACAATCACAGATCACATAGTTCCTCACAAATTACCGTATGAGCCAACATTAGCGCAAACTCCTGATATGTTTTATACTTTGCAGCATAA